>NC_133024.1:70139166-70290364 GCF_048771995.1 Taeniopygia guttata | reverse complement strand
CAACTGACTTAAGGGATCATGTGAATTCCAGGACCACCAATACACAACCAAGCTGTGGCAGATCAGTCTTGGGGAAGTTCACAACAAAACCTGGAAGACCACCTATTTGCAGAACCAAATTAAATAATCAAAAGGAGAATAACCTTTGCTGCTTGCCCAAGGCAGAGAAGTGACACATGTAGATGGTGGCAAGAGGATGACATTTAACCTCATATCACCAGCGTGGATACCTTCTACCTGTCCCCAGACAGGCAGTACACAGAGATATGACTTCTCTTGTGCTGCCACAAGACATGGGTGGCAGTTCTCCTGTAACTCATCAATGAGCCGGTGTGGTTTGTGCTTGTACAATTGTTTCTGCTGCTTATTAGCTCTGATATTGCTTGCACGCCATCACTAATGCCACAGTTAATGATAGCTGGAACACTGTTTCACAGTAATAAAGGAAGGTATAACTGAGTTTTGGTTGTCATCCAACTGCATCGCTGATCTTCATACAGACCAATGCTCAAGTCCCAGAGCCACAGATGTTCTGTGGCACAAGTCAATGCACCAGCCTCTGGAGTACACACAGCTTTTGGATTTTCACACTCATTGTGCAGCACATTTTTTGAATTCAGCAAACACTCCCTGCCCTCCTTCACACACTGTTGGAGCAAAAACCTATGCAGCCAGGATATCTACTTGTGATGTGAAAGAGTAAAATTAAAGGTTCTTCCAAAGCAGCCTGAAGAAGAGATAGAATATGGCTTAATCACTTCCTTGTGTCTTAAAAACTATCAGATTACGCATTTCCAAAAAACTTGGAATACAAAGTTGAGGAGCATAACACTCATTCCAATGCAATACCACGTAGCTTTTCTGCAGCTCTTCAAATGAACAGATTTGAAAACACATTTGTGAAGGATGCTGGTATTATTATTTTTCATCATTACAACAGGATCCTAGTCTAAGTTGACAGTAATGCAGAGGGGCTGCCTCTCCAGAACTCCAAGGCTGTGATGCTTGGAGATCTTCAATTCCTTCCAGCCATGTTAATTCCTCTCTGCTCCTAGACACACTTTATTATCCTGTGCTAGCTTTGGCAACAGGCAAGTCCTTCTGACAGCCAGTCTGGCTCACTAAACTAGCAGATAATCAATCCAGCAAAAAGACAAGTGACCTTTTTTTCTCTGCCATTCAGTGTTAGGCTGGTTTAGGCTCCTGTGAAAACATAGCCTATGTCACACTTACAAGCCTGGGACTGCAGATGTTCTTCACCTTAGCCAAGGCTTTTGAAATCCCAGGGACTGCCATCATAAACTGTAAAATTCCATGGCAAAACACCTTTCTGCACTTCACTGATTTCACAGTCACAGATTAATTACACAAAGCCTTCAAGAGACCCTGGCATAAGGCACATTTCCAACACTACTACAGCTGTGCCTCTAGCACTTTGCACAGCTGCACATAACACAGCTGGCCTGAATGACAACAGAGTGAAATTCATAATTTCTGCACAAATCATTATATACCTTTAGCCTTTCTTCATATTCACTTTTGTAGTTCTGTAAATTTTGAATTTGGTAGGCACCACTAAACCAACCGATCTGACTTACAAAGTAACAAAAGTAAAAACCATTATTCACTTGCTCCTACATGAACTTAAATAACTTTTTTATGTATTTTCTACTAAAAAAAAAAAATCAGTCTTGATTTGAGGAGAAAGAATTGTATATGCTACTTCCTAAGTGGTTTAACAACATAATTTGACCAAATTTCTTCCAGGAGCATAGGCAAACTCTCTCATCTCAGTCAAGATAGAAGAATTGTCTCTAATGCAACACAGTGAAAATGACTTTAATTAAAGACACTTTTCTCCCTGAATTCACTACCCAGTCAAGCTCACTATGCAATCACTCAGGTGGGTGTACTATTATCCTACGTTTTGGCAGAGCCAAAGACAGCACTGTACAGCAGCCACTCATTGTTATGTCTCTGAAGTAGAAAAGTTTGGGGGTTTCCTTTTTGGCAGATAGGAAAGAAGAAGGACTATTTAAAGTATATCCTCTTGTCAATTTTCCTTCATTCCCTAAAATCCCTATCTTAACAACTACTCCCTGTTCAACAAGATGTTTTGGACTTCAAAGTTCAAAGGACCAACGTCTCCTACAGCTCAGATCTGACATCTTCCCTTTTATTTCACATCTCCCAGCATATATGTGGGTTTATGCCACTCATACACCCCACTACACACCAAAAGTGCAGAGATATTATGTACACCTAATTCAGACAGACTTTTTAGAATCAAAACACTGTCAGAAACTGATGAAAAGGAGTATTTTACTTATCTGCTTGTGACAGGATCAGCTCAACTTAATAATCAAGAGGATTTCTTCCACCTCTCCATAGGGAAAGCTGTTAATTAACTAATGAACACAGATTAGCATAACAACGATAAGACTCTTAGGAAGCAGGTTAAAGGGAAAACAGCAGTAGGTAGTGCCTGAAGAAGAATAATCCAGATGGAGTTATGGACTAATGAAGCTCCCCAGCAGATGAATGTAGGAGCAAGTACGCAGTATTTACATCGATTACTCAGAACAAAATATAGAGATATGCCAATGCAACGGTGACATGTCAAATGCGTGTGAAACATATTGATTCAAAAAGACAAACACTCCCTCTGTGAAACAGTCAGGGGAAATAAACTCTAAGCATGCATAATCCCATTTCACTAGATTTTAATTTCATCAAACACAATGTTTACTTTTCAAAGATATCAGAATCTCTATCAGTTCTCACTTCTCTAATCTCAACTCTTCACTTTAGTACAGATAAGCTCCATGCACATTTGTTCTTGGCTCCCAGGTATGAGTTTCACTAGCATGGTGCACACTGCATGCACACTTATCTCCTAGGCAGTAATCTGAACTGTGTGCCTGTAAAATGCACCAACCATACCAGCTCTTAAGCAAAAGAAGAAAAAACTATACACATATACAATGGACTCTTAAGTTACTTAGCACCATTCCAAAAAATCATCTGAACAGCTTGGGTATGGTTCTCTGAAAACATCACCTTGCTGCTCTGAAGCAAAAAAAGGAAAGTACAATGTCAAGTTCTATTAAGAAAGGAATACAGACGAATTTACAACCATCTAAAATCCTCAAGTACCCACATCACAGAATTCTGATCAGTTCATTCAAAAAAAATATTCTAAATCTAAAAAATTGCATTGGGATGATTTGATGTATGGGGGAACATCCCATAAGAAAAAAATTACAAGACCCTTCAGTTTAGCTAAGAGATGACTGGAGGATGCAATCACATAGAGAATTATTCAAAATCACAATGGATATTGTAGAAGAAAAATCAGATCATTTTATAGTTATTTCTCATCATTTAAGAATGAATTAAATTATGAACCAGCAGGCTTCACTCAAAGAACTATATTGTTTTTTTCCAAAAACACTTGTAAACCCCATTACACTCAGAAAAGCATGTAATATATATATATGTTATATATATATATACACATGTGTCTATGTATAAAGACTAAATAATACATATAAAAACTAGAAGAAAATAAAAAGCATTCCAAAAGCAACTGGACCCATTTGTGGGCCAAAAACAATGACACCTCAAGCTTTTGAAATGGCTAATTCAAATACTGTAAGTGTCCACTAGTAGAAGAATCATCCTTACTTTTCAGACCTCTCTAAATCAGCAGCTACAGGCAACCACCAGAAAAAACCCATCTGTGCTAAAGTCTTCTCTATTCTAGCCATAATATAGCACACATCCTGCTTGTTTCATGGTTGACAACTTGGAGGATTTTCACAAATCTTCTCAGCATTGGAATGATTCATTTGTCTGATTTCTTCTAACAGGCAGCCTGCCATAACAAAAGCAGAGCTACTCCATCTCTCCCTTTCACCCTTACTATGAGCCCTGCTTCACAGTCTGAAAAATTGCCTCACAATGAAGACATATTGCAACATGAAACTGAACTTCCTTGTGGAATAAGGATTGTCATGGCCTTTGTGAAGAAAAGGCTGGCTGGTTATGTCAAGATGTGAGACAGTGGAGAGGCTGATTCAGCAAAACCACAAGCTAGGCCACTTGCTCATCTTGCACCTGGGCTTGAGCAAGGCTCAACAAGTGAATGTTGCCTGGGCTGAAGCAGAGGCCCCAGAACCTGATGTTGTCTCAGTGAAGTGCAGAAGCACCCATGACTCTGTGCCAGCCCTCAGCCTCACTGTCCCTTCACTCTGCACAACAAGCCTTGGTTTAGATCTGTTCCTCTGAGGAGACAGTAATGGAAGACTTGGTGAAGGTCAGATGGCCACTGCTGCTGCCTAGCTGTGTAGAGGAGCACACTGAAGTACCACACTTCTGTGCTTTGTCAGCCACAAGATAGGTAGCTCAGTTTGAAGGTAACCAAAGACCCTCATTCACCCCTGGTTTATATATTAAAAGCCACACATACCAATATGAAAATAAGAAAACAGATGTTCCTCCACCCTTCACCTATGATGGCAGCAACAAGCAGCCAATGATTTTTAACTGCAGTTATTCATCCATTTGTCCAAGAAGTACAAATTGATATTTAAAATCCTTCACTATGGAAGGACAAGAACACAACCCCACTCTACAGATAAGTCAATGGGCTTGCTCTTCTCCTCTCCCCAAAGTAGGCACAACTCTGTGATAAGATTTGCCCTCTCTGACTGCATTGGAGCTTACCTGGGAACACTTGTACACAGAGCTATGCACTTATATTTTGTAGGTCTAGTGCAGTTATTAGCAATCTAACAAGAACCTATAATCAGTTGCTTCAATAAAACAGACTATTCATGACTCCACCACCATGAAAGTTCTTATTCAATGTGATCGGACTTTAGTGCCTAAGTGGTTATAAATGAGAAATTAAGCCTATCTGTACCCAGCCCCCTCCCCAGTTTCTGAGGACTAGCTAAAAGTCAAGGGGGTTTATTTCCTGACAATTTCATACATTTACCACAACAGGCCAGATCTCCACAAAAGGCAGGTCAAAAAGAGCCAACCATATATATATAACCATTGTCATGGTTGATGGTATAAACAATCTGATCCTACTAACGTGCTCCCTTATGCTCTTATTCTGTAAGCTTATTTGAATATCTGAAAGTGAAGTTTCTAGGACCACTGTCAGACCACCCAACTTTAGCCTGAAATCTCCCTCAGAATAGCAGGATAAATCCCGAACTAAATGGTACCCTGAGAAGGTGGTGATGTGAGAATCCAACACACACCCAACACCCACCCTTTGAAACAGACCACAGTCAAAACAGAACATTTACAAACTTTTAAAGAATGGAATTCTTCTGCAAAATCAGAGAATCACAAGGTTGGAAGAGCCCTTCAAGATCAACAAGTCCAATCCATGCTCTAACACCTCACCTAAACCATGGCACCAAGTGCCACATTCAGTCTTTTTTAAAACACATCCAGGGATAGTGACTCCACCACCTTCCCAGGCAGACAATTCCAGTACCTGATCACTCTTTCTGTAAAAAACTTTTTCCTACTAGCCAACCTATATTTCCCTTGGTACAGCTTAAGACTGTGTCCTCTCATTCTGTCAGTTGCTGCCTTTGCTCAAGTGTTCTTTGAGCTTTCCAAGAGCCTCACCACATATAAAATAGCCTAACACAGACCTCTGGACCTACTTCACTCAACCCCCTGCCAAAAAAGAACTCAAAGTTAGTTCAGGTTGTTCAGGGACTTGTTCAGTCAAGTATTAAATATCTCCAAAGATAGGAGATCCCACAGCCTCCCTACACAGGCTGCTCCACTGCCTTCACCAACCACACTTACTGTGATTTTTTTGTCTTCTCTCCAGCTGGAATGTTCCTTTCTGAAACTTGCAACCTCTTCTCTTTTCAGTGTGCAGCTCTAAGTGAAGTCTGGCATTTCTAATATCAGGAGTTGGCGTTAGCAAGTAAATTGTACAGTGAAGGTATATTACACACTCGAGCCAACCTGACAACTCACGACTAGCAAGGGCAGACCAGCTCTGTATGTGTCCAACAGTCTAATTTCAGTGCCCCTGTGCTAGCTCTGCAACCTAAATGGCTGCACAGATAGCCAATACATCTTGTTAACCTGACAGAAATCCATTCTCTTGTTTAATTCCTATGTCATCTCAGCAATATTACTATCTTCTGCACAGGGTCACAAGGGAGAAAGCAGAGCTGAAGGTAAGAACAGAGCACCCCTTTTTGGAGGGAAGTGGGGTGAACAAGCAATAACCTGTGAACTTACATTTAAGAGTCAGAGAACATAATATGCTAGAAAATTTCAACCTGCTTAAATAAACTCTCAGCAATAACTAGGCAGTATTAGGCATGTTTCTTACTTCGTCCTCTCACTTCTGGGATGAAATTTACATTTCTTTCCTTAATACAATCGATGTCTTCTCTAATCCATGAAGACAGCTATTAAAACAGTGCTTAACTGGTACTAATTATATTTGGCATTAATTACTACCTGAGCTAAACAGAACATCACAGATAGGAGATACATGATCAGAGACACCATGCCAGTAGGAAATAGAGGAGGAGTAAATTAAATCAGTTCATACAGATGTTGGTGTATGGTCTTTACCAAGCCAAAGTCACACAGGCCAAACAGGAGTACCAGCCTGTGGCACTGAGAAACTTCACAGCAAAGTATTAATGGGTATCTTCAGGTGAACACCATGCACCTTAACTAGAAAAGAATTGCATACTCAATTTTCATACCTCAAATACTTTTATGCATATTAAAGAAAATAGTCATAGCACCAGCCTTCAAAATCATATTTGGCAGTTAATGACAAAATAAGTTTCATCTTTTATAACACTTTGTCAATTTATACCAAATTACAATTCTTTCTCAAATTAGGCCTTTTGAATGTGATCTACCTAGAACCTGTTGAAAGGCATTACTGGTAACAAGGGAAAAGCATTTCCATGCAGCTGTAGAAGAGCTTGGTGAGAGAAAAGATTGAGCATTTCCAGTTTTTAAACATGGCACGCCATGGTTTGTAAAGTCTATAAAGATCAGCAAATTAGGAGATCAGGACTTGGGCATTCTTTATCTGACATCTAAAAAGTAAGTTTTCAAAGGAAAAGTCAACTAACCCAGAGCGATGAAAAAAAATTATGAAAATACTTCTCAAAGATTTAGAGAGCTCACAGTAATCCATGCTTATCCTCAAGGAAAGTCAATTAAACACATTCAGGTCTTTTTATTAGCATGATATTATTTTCTCAAGGCTTAGTATTTCAATTTGAAATCACGGCAAATATCAAGTAAACCACCACCACTCCCTGCTCTGTATTTTGAAATGCTGAAAAACATGTGATGCGTCCCTAGCCATCTGTATTTTGCAAGGATTGCCACTGTCTCAGCTGCGACAGACTGTCACAAGAAAACCTTGCTGAATCCCTCCACAGCTCCCTGCCCAACCTTCTGCCATCTATTGTCAGACCATTCTCAGGTACGGCTCCACTGTAAGGTGGCTGACTCATGACCTCCAACGCTAGCAGCAGGCTCATCACTCTTCACCCCACAAGTCCTCAGATTTTTACATAAATACCTTTCTAAGTGATCCCAGCAGGTTGCTTGATCAGTTCAACCCTCCCATCTGCCACATAAAGACAACTTCCCACTTTCATCCCTAAGAGGACCTTTAGCCAAACAGCGCAGCCCTCTGGCTAAGTGATATTCAGATCATCACTGTACAGGTGCAGTCCTGAAACACAATTAGGCCCCTCTTTCTGCGCAGTTGCTAGCAAGACAGAACAGGAGCAGAGCTCATAACTCTTTCAGTCTCTGGAGTCTCATGTCCACCTGAAGCACCTGCTGAGCTGCACTCCTCTCCTGCATACCTCCAAAGATTTGATGATTTCTGAGAAGGAACATAGGGCAATAACCCAGTTCTCACAGCTCTTCCACAACCAATCGTGCTTAAAGCCTGATTCTGAGTCCACACCCTCACAGATAGCCTTAATGAATATCTCTGTTTCATACAGCTTCCTCGGTAAGAGCCATCTAACTAGTTCTTCTCAGGTTACTGCTCTCTATGAAACTTCCAAGATCAACTGTAGAAAAGAAATAAAAGAAGAAAAAGCTAAATACCACAAGTCAGGTTTCATACTGTCAGAGGCTGTAGGGAGGAAGGTGGAAATTCAAAAAGGATCCTACCATTCATGTGCTTGCAGACCCAAGATGTATTCTTATCAACAAGTTCAGCAGCTATTCTTCAACAGAAGCACAAACATTACCATAAGAGGCCTGCACCTTTTAACTGTATTAAGGCTTTTGCTTAATTCAACTCCACAGTAAATTGCTTTTCCCTCTCTGTGCTAGCAGGCTATGCTAGAGAAACAATGCCCACAACAAGTTACATTTAGTCTCCAAGCACAGATACAAGACTTTGGGGATGCCACTGCATGAGCTATTGGTTTGATTTTAATCACAAGCTTCATTCCACACTCCTGTTCTGTTACACAGTAATACTTACTACTGATTTTCCTTACTAAGTCAAACTCTCCTAGCAATTACTGCATTTGTGTTATTTTTAAAACAGAGATACATAGACCTTACCAGAACATCTAACAATCTACACAGATATGTTTTGTAAAGCATGCACGAATCAAAAGCAGCTCAAAGCTTGAAACCCATCACTGGTGGAATACTTTTTGAAGTATTTTTCTAAAAGGACTAGAGCTTGCTGCCAAGCTACTTTACTGTCCTTCTTGGAAACATAGTGTTTTTCAGGCTATTACTTGACAAGAAGTAACACGCATATTCTGATTGGACACCCACGAGTAAAGCTGATCACCTCTCACTTTACAGTCAAGCTACTTCAGTGAGCCATTAAAACAGAACTGTTGAGGTTCTGACCATTGATTAATTACTGATACCAGAAAAGCCTTGCTAATATTTCTTTGGTTTTTTTTGAAATTCCATTACAGCAACACCTTACAAACTTTATTTCTGTCAGAATGACTTTTTGGTAAGATAAATTCTGTGGGGAAGGCTTTCAACTAAACATATGCAGAAGATCTGCAGTAAAGACCTGTAAACTATACCAGACAACATAGAGCTTTTCATTCAAACAAGTCTTCTACAAGGATGCAAACCTAAGATGCTTTAACACTAATGGTCACTACCGGTATCCAGCTCCATCACATTTCTAATCTTTACCATATGGGCCTTCTTTTCCACGTAGTTATGAAAACGAGATAACACACAGATATCGGGGACAGTTAACTGATAATTAAACAGACCAAGTGCGAAGGACCACTAACGGCTTTGCTTCAACGCGGCAGCACCGTGAGCCTCTGGCTCCTCGGTGCCCCTCTGCTTAAAGGAAAACTCTGGAACCGAATCGCGCCACTGCCGAGGCCGCTTCCAGGCTGCCCAGGGTGCCTCTGTGTCCCCGTTGGGCTGGGGACAGGCGCGACCACCCGCCGCGGGAGGTGCCCCGGGCCCCCGGAGAGAGGGAAGGAGAGTTGCTCACTGGCAACTTCAGCGAGGGTCTGGGCGGCAGCCGGTGGCGGTGCGGGGCTCGGGGACGGACACCCCGCAGGCGGGGCGGGCAGCCGGCACAGCCTGCCTGGGGCGGCGGAGAGCGGGCGGCACATGGAGGAGCGGCGCGGCGTGCGCGGCGGGGCCGGCCCCGGCTGCGGGGCCACAGGGGCGAGCCGGCGCGGCAGCGGAGGGACAGGGAGGGAGGGAGGGAGCCCGCTCGAAGGGGAGCGGGACGGAGCGGCGGAGGAGGCGCGCTCCGGCGGGCTGAGCCCCGAGCCCCGCGCCCGAGGGGCGAGGGCAGCGGGAACAGAGGCGGGGAGGGGAGAGGGGTCCGGCGCGGGCGCCCCTCCGGGGGCGAGGCGGCGCCCCGGGCGCGGCGGTGCCGCCGCCCGCCTCACCATGAGCACTTTGGCCGCGTTCTCCAGCTGGGCGATCACCTCGGGGGCGCCCCCCGCCGCCGCGGCCGCCGCCGCCATCATGGTCTCTCTTCAATGACGCGCCATGCGCTGCATTCTGGGGCGAGGCGGCCGCGCGGCCAATCCCGGCCCGGCCCGGCCCCGCCGCGGAAGAGAAGCGGCGGCGCCGCCGCAGCACCGCGAGCGCCGGGCCGGGACACCGCCCGCCCCGTGCGCCTCCCTCCGCCCGGCCCCTCCCCGCCCCGCCCCTCAGGCCCCGCCCGGCCCGGCCCGGCCCGGCCCGGCCCGCAGCACGCACCGGCACCTCCCGAGCCGCGGGGCGGGGCCGCCGCTCTCCGCCGGCCCGGGTCGCCGCGCTTGGCCGGCCCGCAGTTTGTTAGGGGTGGAAGGGGTCGCTGGAGATCACGCGGTTCAACCCCCCTGCCTAGCCAGGGTCAGCTAGAGCAGGTTGCACGGGAACGCGTCCAGGTGGGTTTGGAATGTCTCCAGAGAGGGAGGCTCCACAACCACCCCGCGCAGCCGGTTCCAGTGCTCTGCCACCCTCCATGGGATGAAGTTCCTCCTTTTGAGGTGGAACTCGTTGTGTTCAAGTGAGGCCATTGCTCCTCGTCCTGTCGCTGGGCACCACGAAAAGAGCCTGGCACCATCCTCTTGGCACTCTCCCTGGAGACTTACGTGCACTTCCTTGTGCGTCCCAAGCAGCTCAGGTGCGAGCGCTGCGTCAGGCGCTGGTTTGCTGGCAGTGCATTGCAGTGCTTGCAGATCTGTGGTGGGATGAGGAGCTGAGTTTATAAAATATAGCTTACGAAGTGGTGGGGAGGGGAGAGGGTGGTCTTTACAAATTAACTGGTTTACAGCAGACAAAAAAACAAAAGAAAACAAAAAAACCCAAATGAAAACAACAAAAAAAACACCCCAACAATGTTTAAAACTGTTCTAAAATGCAGTTTTTCCCACATAAATCCACCTGAAGCTCCTTTCATGTTATTGGTTGTGAGTCACAAGACAGTGTCAACTCTAAAAGATATGCTCTGAAGAGAGCACTTGTGCACCCACAGGAGCAAAAAGACTCATTAGATTATGCCTTCACTAACATTTCACTCTGGTTAAAGATTTGGCCTTTTAAACAAAGCTGATGCTTTCCACTTCAGTTTGCGCACTAGAGCAGACTTGGAGCTTTGATACCTTCATATGAAGCCAAAATGGAAGATCTGCCATTGCCGAGGAGTTTTCAGTGCGCAGGTCCAGGCCAGATCCTCTTCAGAGCAGGTCCCTCACAGCACAGAGCACTGAGCACCATCAGCTGTTGTGTCCCCCTGAACCCACTGGACCACTCTGCTCTTAGCAAAATCAGGTGTTTGCAGTCACAGTTCTCTCAGCCTCAGGGAGGCATTAGCTGACCTCAAGAGCTGAATTTATGCAAGGTTTGGAATTTATCAGCTAACTGAGCCGGCTGATAGCAGCGTTGAGTGCTTGTAGACTGTTCACATAATCTGTCAATGGACAATGTTTCCATGCAGATGATACAATGTAATAGCCAAAGTAGAAGAAGGAATCAAGGAAACTAATGACAAGAAATTCATCTTTCCCATTCCAAAGAAAAATGCAAGTATGTTTCTCCTAAGAAATGACAGCTTTCACTGCAGAAGAGGGTATGGCAGTGCTTAGTATTAGACCAGTTTAAAAGTAGCAATAGAACCATGTAAATTATTGATTTTGGGGTTGACCTAGGAGGTAGAACTAGAACATGCATTTCAGGGTAATATTCATCTTCAAAGCTGAAGAATGTGAGGAGATCAGAAGGGCTGCACTGAAAGGAGGGCTCAATATGCAGAAAATTGAACAACAGTCAGATATGGAGCAGTTCGAAAGTAGTGAGAGTGTGACAACATACTTAAGTCCTGGAGTGTGTTTATTGGGCAAACAGCACAATGTACAGTGAGTGTCACTCTAAAGAGCAGAAACCAGAGCAAAAGACATAGAAATTTGTATACAAAGAGGTAAAATGACAAAAAAAAAAAAAATCCCTGAAAAGTATGAAAAAAAACCTATTTTAAAGAATTCTCTGTTTGGTAAAGGACTACTTCAGTTGAGTACTTCTGTACTTGCAACTTGTAACGAAAATTAGATTCTTCAACAACTTTTTCAGCATGCTCAAAGGTCTTTCATTCTCCTGTGGCTTTGTGTTTAGCAGCACATTTGAATAGCCATGAAAGCAATAGCAATAGAATAGTATGCTTCAGGTTGGGAGGACTCAAGAGGTCTCTACACACACCTTCTGTTTCTTCAGACTTCTGATCAAGTTGCTTAGGGCTTTATTCAGCAGGGTCTTGAAAACCTCAAAGAACAGAGAGTGCACAACTCTCTAGGCAACAGTGTCAATGCTTGACTGGTGTCACAGTGACCTCTTTTCCCCCTTTTATCACAACGTCCTCATGTGTCTGTTGCTTCTCACCCTGCTGCTGTGCACCACAGTAGAGACTGTTGATGCATTTTCTTGAGAATCTCAGGTACTAGAAGAAAACTCTTGGGTTCCCTTTCATGTTTTCTAACTGAATGCAATTCCCTCAGCCTTTCCTCACAGGTGCTCCCACCCCTACACCAACTTGACTGCCCTCAGCTGTACTCACTGCAATTTGTCAACTTCTTTCTCATAGTGCAGGCCCCAGAGTGCAATGTGGTTTTCCAGACATGATGTAACAAGTGCTGAGTAAAAAGGACTAGTAGTTCTTTTGATCTATTGGCTGCATGCCTGTAAAAACAACCTAATATGTCTCTGTGAAGGTAGCCTTGCTCACCGCTGTGGTGTTCTGCTCACTTACATTTAGCTTGGCTCCTGTCAGGCCAAGTGAAGTGCGTGGCTGGGCCTTAACTGCCCTGACACCCTCACCTGGGACTTTAGCACATGCAGTGCTGTAGGTCTGCCTGTGCCAAGCCTGGTCTCCTCTCATCGTGGTTCATCAGTTGTCCTTCCTCAATATGCAATATATAGCCTTGTCTCCAACCTTTTCTCCTGCATAGATCTTTACTCTTACTCTGTCTTCTACTCTTTCTGGCTTCACTTTCTATCTGAACTCTGGACATGACTCATCTTGCCTTGTCTTGGACTCTCAAGAAAACCTGCCATCAATCCAGCCCTACCCAAATCCTTTAGAACTGCACCTTTTTTGGTGAGAGCACTGCCCTGCCTGTCCTGTGTCAACCTCAGCTTATTCATTCTCATGGAGTGGCCCTGCTCATGCTGTCCTTGCCACAGTCCACCAGGACCTCCAGATTCCTACTTTGATCAGACTTCGGTCTATATTGCTGTGGTGGTTATTCCATTTTAGGTAAGGTATGACGCCACAGGATCTATCAGCCAGTTCCCTGAACAGGCAAAATGATTTGATCTATCTGTACCTGTCCCTTCTGACCTGAAGTTGTCTATTTGTGCATGTTCATTAAATCCACTCCTCTTTCACAGGTGGTATGATTTCTGCAGACAAAATTGTGCCTTTTACCATATCATCATCAGGTATATCTTGTCCTCATTTTGAGTAGGAGGACTGAGCAGAGTAATCGTCAGTAAAAATTACATGTTCAAGTAGTCACATTTTCTCTCAGCTATATTACAATATTAATATTCTCTTGGCTAGTCTTGGAAAAGCTGATTGTTCATTTATCTTGTCAGAGTGAATGCTGAAGCTATTTCTGCTGTTGGCTAAAAAAGATGCATAACATTGTTCCTTCACACTTTCCTCTTTTGTGGTGCTAATCCTCTTAAAATAGTTCAAAGTTTTGGAGTCATTGCCAGAAAGAGTGTTGTTGGTAGTGAGCCTGGGCTTTCTGCTCTCGCAGTCCTTCTCTACCTTTTTTTCTTCCACAGCTGAAACCAGCCAACTACTGCCAGTTTGGCCTAAAGATTAAAATGTTAAGGAAAATGAAGCAACAACTGGTTGTTCAAACCAGTCATGAATTTGGGTTTGTTTCGAATGTGTTGATCAGTCCTATACATGCATACAATAAAACTAGCAAAGATCTGCTGTAGTCAGGAGCATCTGACAAAGTCTAGTGCAAGGAAATAGAAGTGACTGAGCAGTGAGTTATATGACGTAAGGAAATCACAGTTAGCATGGAAGTGAATGACCAGTACAAAAGTGCAATGACAATTGCAAGCATGCAAGTGGCAAGCTTGGTGTGGAATTATCTTTCATCACTGGTTAGGCAGAAGCTTTAGAAACCATCCTCTCCTATCAGGACATACATCTCGGTTTATTTTCTGTGCCTGATTTCCTCAGAATTTCCTAAGGTTGATTTCCAGCAGTGTTCAAAAGATCTCTGCCTACATAGCCTGCACTTCTTTTTCTCAGTAGACCTAATTTCTCTGGACGGAACATCCAGTTTGCTCCCTTTGCCAGGCACATTTTTCCTAACACCTACCTTGACTGTATGGGTTTCTGCAACAATTCCTGCAATAAATTCTGTAAATAAACTGCAAATAGGTTCTGCAATAAATTCCTGCAATACTTCCTGATTTATCACTGTCTTCTCATCAGCACCTAGCAGAAGTCTGTTCAGTGTAATGGTTCCAGTACTCACTATTCCACTTGTGGCAGTCTGTGATGCTCATCACCAGTGACACAGAAGATCTCTCACCAGACACTCCAAAACAATTCAGATTAAGTCCTTCAGACAATCTGGCTAGACTTCCATACAAATGGCCTCAGTCAAATTACCTGGGCACAGTAAGTCACTATTCCCCTCTGGAGGAAAAGCTTCTACCAAAATTACTGTAAGAAGTTTGATAGCACTGCCCAGTGCTGTTGGTCACTTGCTCTCAGTTTATTTCTTACAAAACAACAGAAAGCAGTGCTGCAAAGCTGGATTAGTCATTCAAGCAATTAATTTCAAATTCTCAGTTTTGTTTAGAATGGCATTTGACAAGGAATGTCATAGATGAGTTTAACAGGGAAGAGGCAAAATATTAGGTCTTTATGTGAGCAACCTCCACATTGCAAGACTGGGTCTTACTGGAAGCAAAATTCAAACCATTTATTAATTGTATTACACAGAAGAAGATACAGGGGCTAAGAATGAGGTTCTAGAGAATTGGTGTGTAGTGAAGTTGTGTGTGTGCAGAGCGTGTGACACTGTCAGAGCAGTGAACAGTCACAGTGGCCAGGAGCAGCCACTGCACACACCAAGCATCAGTTGAGCTGCCATGGCAGCAACCTGCAGAAGAATTCAGGAGAATGTCAGACACACAAATGACTGAGTCACGCTCAATATGTTAAACTAATATTCTGCCCAAGAATTGAGGTACACACCTTGCACTTGAACTGGCTTTTCACAAGCAAGGCCGTACATTGGAATAGATTGACACTGGGTGTCAAAATGTCAATAGAGTTAAAAAATGTAAGCTAAGTAGGCAGTTCTACTACATACAGACTTCTGGCATCTTGTGGTACACATTCCTGTATTTGAAGCTGTAACAGTAAGAGCTTAAGCATTGTTTAAAGCAAGTGAGTGCATTAATTGTTTTACAGGAAACCTGCTATATTTGGGTTTGTATCTGCTTATGCTGTGTTTCTTCCTGATTCCACTTGTCTAGCAACCACTGTGTCGGGGTTAGCACTGCAGTGTGCCAAGAAGAGAGGAACTCAACAGAACAGTCACTAAGTTTAGCTATTTTGACCTTCTGAGTTATCTTTGGGATTTATGACTGGTTGATCAGAATATGTTGCTTATGATTCACACTTGGAAGTTTATCAGTGATAGCTTACACTAAGTATTTGGAAAAGATGTATGCTTTCCTCCACACAGCCTCTGTGCTCCCTCTGACGTGGATTTCTGGAGTATTTGGGAACACTTTCCTAGTATACTAGATGGTAGGATAATAGCTTAAGTTAGTCTGTTTCAACTTGGCTGTAACAAACACTTAAAATCTTCATGCAGCAGGTATCTATGTTGAAGGACACAAATGTCAGCTCAGACTGCCAACTCACTGCCTCTTTCATCTAAAGACTGTTGTCAAGGCAAACTTACCAACCCCAAAGGGATCATTGTAGCACCAGTATATTTTAGGCTACTGTCTCTAGACACTTGTTTCACATAAGTGTCATTCACTTAAGATTGAGTCATTTTTGATTAGCACAGGCTACAGTACTGATGCTTTAGTCTCTCTTCTGAAATTATTATCTTTTGACCCTGCTCTAAAGATGCCTGCAAAGGGCTTCCTACTCCTGTTAGTTTATTCCTAAGGTCATCTGCTTAGGAGGTGACTTTTCCTTCCTTTCAGTAATTTAAATGTCACAGCCAAATTGTCACTGATCCTGTGTAAAAAGCAAGGACCTAAGTGGAAATCCTCAGCAAGACCCTTAGGTAATACTTACTACCTCAGGACTAGGGGATTCATGGGCCCAGTTTGGATGTGTGACTCTCCCTTGTGTGTTGTATAGGTACAAAACTGTGGGGTCTGGAGAAGCTCACAGGTGAAATATCTGTGGTAGTTCACAGAAGGTGCCAGTGAAGCCTTTATAGTTGATACAAACACACACACAGGTGCACACTCACAGCCTTGTTTTACTTGTGTTTGGAAATGCTGCTGTACGACTTTGGAGGTTTCCCTTAAGGAGCTCTGACACAAACTTTTGTTCAAAAATGTTCCTCCTGGATGCAGAAATACCATGAAGTACTCACAAGCTGGTTCATCATCTAGCCATTTCCTCTTTCAAAGGCAGTCCATGGAAGGCAAGCTAACTGCTCAGCTGACCAATCCTCTGTACATTTACCATAAGTATGTGCCATGTAATGAATCAATTGCAATAGAGGAAGCAAGGTCCAGTAGTTAGCTGTACACAGGCTATCTGAAGGTGGCTAACTTCTGAAGTTGCAGCAGAAAAATGCAGCAGGACTCTCTTTATTTTTGTTCCATATACAGAAGAAGCATGTAGTAGAAACACCTGCTGACAGATTCCCCAGTAGCTGAGGTCCATGGACAGAATGATCATTGCATAGAACCATTTTACTGCTTCAGTTTGGGTCTGTAGTTTGCGCCAGCTCCCTGGAAAACTTATCCTATAAATTAGGAGATTTTTCAGCTTTGGCAGTTGCAGAATAAACTTGGATTTTCAAAGAATTTCTTTCTTCCCTTGAGTTGTATGGATGGAACATGGCAGTGTACCTTAGAAGGAGATTCCTGGGTGACAAGTTTTTGTGAGCTGTGGCCATTACTCTTACCTGCCAAATTTGTTCTGGGGATTACTACTGGCACCCTGGTTTTGAATTACTGAAAGTCTTGCCTGGATTTTGCACGTCCCCACTGCTTGCTGCAGCACATCACAGCACTGCACTGTTAGAAATTAATTCTACTTGTTAGCCCCACATGGATTTGACTGTTTTATTTTAAAAAATTGTATTAATTTTCATGGTGTGTTGAGACATTAGAAAAATCCTTTAGCAGGTCAAATTATACCAGATAGTCCAAATATTTGGTAGCCTTATCAGAGATTAGTATTAGATTAGTATCCATATGGATAGTTGGTATGACCAGAACTATAACAGCCTAAAGAAGTCAAACAGGAAAATAAAATGTTGTCTATTACCTATGAGGGGAAGCTTACTGCCTAAAATAATAATGTAATTCTGATAAATCAGAAGAGCTAGGGGTTCTAAATTTAAGCTACTTACTTTGCCGAGTCATGTGTAGCCATTACAAGATGACAGTGTCTAAGGTGAATTAATTTTCTTCTCCTCACATCTCTTGTTGAACAGCTGTTCCAGAGTTTGACTTAGAGAGTTGTAAATCCTTCTGACTTCCAGCTTATTTACTTTCACTATATTTGCTGGCTCATGGATAGATATTATTCTTTATCCCAATTAAATTTTTTTCTTGCTTCCTCATGTTTATCCTAGGTCTATTTAGAATATTATGTTGCCCTTATTCTTCATTTTGTGAGTTCATATAGAATTAGAAGAGATTTTTCCCATAAATAAGTTCTTTTCCATAAATAATGCTTCTTCTATTCTGATAGGTATTGATCTTTCTCAAAAAGTGACCACCAGAATGGTGATACTCCAGATGATATTTTACAAGGGGTTTGCTTTTCCTGTTGCTGTTGGAAATGCATAGAACAAGGTGGCAAAATTGTCTCCTCTAGTTTGATATTTGTATAATTTTAGTGGCTTAGGCGTCCCCCAGTCGGCTGAGGCACATACACACATAGAAATACATATATGGCAGGAATTTTAGAGGACTAATTTCAGAAATCATACAGTAAAAAACTTCATGGCATTTTTATTATTCCACGTATCACCATTTAGTTTTCTCTTTTACAGTGCTGTTAATAATTTACTGAATGTGCCTGAATACTATTTGCAGATTTCATTAGTGTGCTTTACTTTTTTGTTCTCAAGCCATTTATAAAAGTATTAAAATAGGATCTATTTATAGGCTCTCCAGTCCTCAACATGTCCCTTTGCAATGCAGTCTGTATAGCAGAAATACCGTCTCTATTCTTCAGCAGCAGCCCCTCAGGGACTTCACCATGGATTTTCTTAGGACTAGAATCAGCTCTGCATAGGGCAATTAATTTAAACAACCATGAAGAAATTTCTAATCCTTGTAATAAATAAAGAACAGGAATTCTCCATCTTGCAGATGGACCTGAAGGTCTCAAGCACCTGTATACAAATTTTAGATTATGCCCTCAGCCCATGTATGTGCCCACCTCCTACTTATTTATCCAGCCCTTCCTAGCAGGAGTTCTAGAGACACCCAACGAGTCCCTCTTTCAGCAGCTGAAATCCCTGACCCTACTTTGTCTTCTCTGTTTTGAGGTTTGACATGGTAGCAAAGGGGTACCTTGGTGGCCAACCCCGTAACCTTAGCTGAAGAAAGTGGTCAGCAAATCCTTTTACTGCCACTCAATTTCTAGTATGAGCATAGGGGAACTAGGGGATAATTATCTGAAGCTAGTTTTCCTGATTTAGATTTCCCTTTGGTCCCCAGACATGCTGTTCTAGGAGGCTGATGGACAGCTTGTCCCTTGTTTTCAAGGAAGAGTTTAGCAAGATCACAGTTCTTCCCATATATATCTCATCTTAGTTAAGAGTTTTTGCCTGGAAGTGGCCAGAGAAGCCCAGGTGACTGCTGCTGCTTGCTTGCCAATTATGTGCTGCGCACCCAGTTTTGATCTGTCCATCTGGGGTTCCCTGACTGCACTGCTGAGACACTGGATCTACTGCATGGCAGCTGTAAGCTGCCACTGACAAGAACATGTGAGGAAAGTTGTCAATGGATTGATCTTCATGGCTCTAGACACTCTTCTAGACAATCCTCTCAATCCGTTTTCCTTCGAATACAATCCATTCTTGTTATCTCTTAGATAATTTTTTTTTAAATAAACTTAAGCATCTTTAGTTTAACTAATAATTTCTGTGCGACAATGGAGCAACTGCTTTTGAACTCCAGAAAATTTAATCTAGAACAAAATAATGGTTTGACTCTGCAGTTTTTTCTTTCTGTACAACAAATGTAGGCTTTCCCATTCTGGATCAGCCTTTACATAGACCTAATGACAATCTTGTCTTGTACAGAAAGCATATCAGCTAAATATTAGCAAAGCATTGCACAATTTTCTATGCATTTTTGTGTCCTCTTTTTAAGTATAAATTCAACAAATTTGTCAGATACACATGAAAGGTTTAGTGACCTATTCATTTCAGCATAGAGTTATTCTACAAAGCAAGAACAATCATGGCCAGCCCCTTAACCCTTCAGCACTGCATGGATTTAGGAGATGGGTTCACATAATGAACCCATGATTTAGGAGATGGGTTCACATAAAAGCTGGGGCTGAAAATTAGTACTTTAAGCAGTATGGATACAAAGATTTTATGAGCCAATGCACTGCCAGAATGTGCTTCAACTCCTTGAAGCAATCACAGCTTTCTCCTGTCATGACTTCTCTGTCTTTTCCCATTTAGCAGAGTATTAAAAGAATGTGTAGTAAAAAGGATTTCAACAATGATTGCATTATCAGTTGTCCATGTGTAATGTTGTCAGTGAAGTTACATTCACATGACTATGTGGATAAATTCAGGTGAAGTTGCATTTGTTTCTTCAGATAAAGGTTTTGATTTATTTAACCACACAACAGTTTTATTTTGTAATTACATTTGCATTGACCAGAAAAGCAAATACATAATAATTTGGTTAGTCACAAAGAAATTGTAATACTAGATTATGATATAAAGTCTTACATCTCATAGATAGGCAGCCTTGACTTGTCAAATGTAGTAAACAGATGAAATTTCCTGGGAACACAGCTTCCCAGACTAGGTCTGTTAAAATTGCTGTTGCTTGCAAATATTTTTGAATATAGGAAAACATAATGTTGAATTGATTAAATAATCTTTTTATCTTTATGCACTCCTGGTCTCATAGTTGCAAAACCTTGAAACCTATTCTAGGTATAATTGCCATGGAAGCTTGTGCACAGGACAGGATTAGAGGTGAAAGCTGCTGCCCTGAAATCAATGTGTGATCTATTCCAAAAGAAAAACAGTAACGTGAAAACTGATGATTTGTGACAGGCCAGACTGTACTAATGGATTTTCCTGCAGTGACTGAGCCACTTTCAATATGATTACACTGACATTTTTCAGCAAGAGTAACATTTCTGGCAGTCCCCACCCTGCCACTATTACTCCATTCCCTGCACTTCCTTGTGCTCCTCCCCTGTGCTGGCATGACTGTCCGTGTCACCATGAGCTGAAGTGGTTCAGAAAATCAATCCAGCTAAAATTAGCAGCTGGTGTTTGACTGGGTTGTTTTTTGGCCTAAGCTCTCTGCTCTCAGCGTCCTGACCAGTGGCTCACTTATGCCAGCACAACCAAGGAGACATGGCAGGGACAGTGGGCAGCAGGAAATCCAACAGGCAACATTTGCATCCTGACATTGCTTCATCTCAATTGCCTCCAGCACTGCTATGGGACAAGCATTTGTGAGGCTGCACACTTGCCAGGCAGCTTTCCTAACAAAAAAATAAGCCCAAAGAAACCAAAGTAATCCCTCCAGGTTTATTTTTTGGCAAGATTAATTCC
Organism: Taeniopygia guttata; assembly: GCF_048771995.1. Taxonomy (NCBI): domain Eukaryota; kingdom Metazoa; phylum Chordata; class Aves; order Passeriformes; family Estrildidae; genus Taeniopygia; species Taeniopygia guttata. The sequence continues at coordinate 70,269,317 of NC_133024.1, read as the reverse complement.
CTAATCTTGAAGGTCCCATGGTCACAAAAACCCCTGTCTCAGGAAGAGAATGGCATGGGGCTTAAAAGTCAATGGAAAGAGTGAACACATAGATAGTGCAGTTCCTAAATGTCACATCACAGCTTTGGGAGCCCAACAGTGTTATTAGTAGTCTAGTCTGCCCCCCAAATAATACCCATTGAGGACAGACCAATAACAATCTTACAATAGAAATACATTTTGTATCTTATGTATGTTAAAAATTTGCTTCCTAAATACTATAGGTTTGACAGAATCACTCTTACTCCTCATGGGTTGAATTGGGTTGGCTTGGGGATTTGGGGGGAATTGGTAGCATGCTTCATTATGAATTTACTGTATGAAAAAAATCAAGTTTAAAGCCAGCTTAAACTAAAATAACCCAACAAAACTTAGTGAAAGAACAACCAGTGTCAAGTTTAAATATTAAGAGTAATTCTCCTCTACAATCAAAAACAGTAGGCAAGGGTCCTGCTTTGGTGAACGGAAGGTACCAATCCTAATTTATAATCAGTATCTACACATAATTTCTGCATGCTGTGACAGTTTACCTTAAAACTTAAAATTTCAAAAGCAATTTGATAATGTATTGATAATTTGCCATAAGGAAAATATTCCCAATTAGGAGTGTAACTGCAGAAGACAAGATCATTTGTTGCTTTACACATCTTTATAAGCAGAAGTTCTCCCCGTGCAAATCACCTGCTTCACATTATTCTTAGCTGAAGTGTCTGCCAGCACATTTTTCTGTAATTCTACATAATGTGTCCCTTGAAAGTGAGAATCAGAGTAAACAGTTTTACCTAAATGACTAGAGCAACTGAGATAAACAGTTCTGTTAGCCTCAAGGAGAGTAGTATTGATGATTTACTCAGAGGATGGTTTTCCTCAGACTCGAATTTTTCAACAGGCCAGAGTGGCTGTGTTTTTAGAGTGTCACAGTGAAATGCAGTGAAACAAACAATTCTAAGGCCTGGAAGTGACATCTTCTGCACAGAAATACTGACTAAAAATTGCCCTTTACCTTGTCTTGGAGAAAATAGCGTAATCCAAATGAACTTTTCATACAGATAAAGGAGGGAGAAATGCCATGTGTAGCAAGAAGGTTTCATGCTGAGTTAGATTTGGTCAGTTCATGTTGGGCATTCAAAAGATCTGTGCATTGAACAAAATGCTGAAGGAAGTTTCTGTTGGGATGTTGGGACAGTAAATGTGACAGGAGTCACGTTAAAACTGTTTACTCTTTCTATGGCTGCCGTTTTGAATCTCTCCATTCTTTAAAGCTGTTAGTACAGAATTTGTTTTATTTGCTACCATCAGTATAACTTACTGTCAGCAACTGCATTTAGAAATAACCCCTCCAGAATAATCTAAAATATGCATTAGTGTTCATATGTTGGAAAATGGGAAAAAACACAACACAACAGGCAATAGCAGGTCTGTGGGATCCAGCAAAGGGACATTATAACAGTTCAAACAATGTAATGTCCCCTGTCCTGTTCCTTTCCTAGCTGTAGGTATGACACCAGGATGTGTCTGAAAAATAAAACAAAGAATGAAAGAAGAAAAGCAAGAGCATTGTTTTGGACTGGATGAACTCTGAAGCGGAAGGCCAAGGTGATTAAGGCAAATGCACTATGGGACCATGTTTATTAGCCAGGAAATGGTCATTACTAAATTGTCAGGAAATGTGCTGGAGGCTGATGTACCAACTCCAACATAGATGTATGTATCAGTCATATTTTCTCAGTGTTGAAATCACGGAATAATCATGGCATCTGTAATAACTTTTGTTTGAGAATAAGCAATTTAATTTCTTTTCACCCACTCTTGCAACTGCATCCACCTTTATTTAGAAGGGGTGAACCTGGTTTCTCTGTTGTAAATATTTTAGTGAAGATGTTGCTCATGAAACAGGAGTGGCTACCACTATCACAGAGGGTGTTTAGAGAGATGCAGCTGCACTGTGTCATATTGTGAAATGGCAAGAGCATGCAGGAGAGACATGAGGAACACCCAAGAGACTCCTTCAACATCTGTCACTGCCGGAGGCAGCTTCTTAAGAAATGCCACAACACTGTTTGGGGGGAAGTGGGATCCCAGAGACACCCACCTTCTCTATTTCTTGAAGCAATTTTGGCAAAACGCTTCCTTCTGTGCTGGGAGCAGCCATGGAGCACCCAGCTGATCAACCTCATCCTCAACTGGAGGAATCTCTTCTGGAAACCACAGCACCATTCAGCCTCCATGATCTGTTTAAGTCAGGACTATATCCAGATACTGCTAGTAAACTTCTCCATGGACTACCTGAGGCTGCCTAAGAGAATACCAGCTGCTTATATTTGGATCCCATCCCTCCTTCCTCATATCTTCTTTTCAAGTATGACATTATTTCACTTATTCCAGGGGTGCTGTATATTTGCAATGGAGGCAGAACAGCTGGTCTAGCACTGCTAAAGGCAAAAGAAAGATTGTCTCCTCTGTCCAACTTGAGCAGTGGTCCTCTGCACACTCCTCCTCACCTGATGCAGTTGAGGTTCTCCCCATCATCAATCTGTTCTTTTACATAAGCACAGATGGAGAAATTGTTGGATGGGAACAATGACCTCTAAACTGAGATCCAGTTTGGAAAAGAGCAGGGTAGGTCTGACCCATCAAGCAATAGTAGTCCCCAGAGTAACACAGTGATTAATCCAGTTTCTCTGGCATCAAGAGATGACCTTTCTGTGGGCTTTTTTTTTTTTTTAATATACTGGAAATACTCTTCAAATATTTTGCTGTCAATTTTTATTTGAAGCAGAACTGACCTTATAGCCAACTCTATGAATAGATGCTTTTTTGAAAACTGAGTATTAAAAATTATATGGGTAAGTTCCCCTTGTTAGACACTGATATTAATTAAGTCTGCAGTGAGAATATACAAATAATACATAATGTAGTTCAACTTTAAGGCTTTGTTAGTATAAAACAAGATATTTAAGTGAAATAAGAACTCTTCTGATTGGGTTTCATATTTGGAAAATTTCAGAAGACCATCAGTTTGTTGCTGGCTACAACATGGTGTAACTTCGTTGTAAGCTTCTTGTGAGGTGACAGCTATCTTGGCTTTGCTTCAAAGAATACTGAATGTGTGCACATGCCTGCACTTGGGCCAAAATACGCAGCAATGGAGCATCTCCATTACATTTTCCAAAGTTATTGAGGTCTGGCAGCACCCTGTTCACTTCCTTGACTTGCTGTACAGCAGCCTGCTGTGCTCTGCTCCATCGTGAAGATGATGATCTGACTGTGGCAGCCTGTGTTTAGCAGATTTCTTAGTCTTGTTTTAGCATATCTGTGGAGCTGGCATAACTATGGCATTTATTTTAAAAAGCATTCTTAGACACCATTTTTAAAACTGCCAGGCAATTAAATTTAAAATGAGAGAAGTTTCTAAAATCTAGTTCAAATAAAAAAAATCTGTTTTACTTTGCAGCCTAGCTCATCCTGTGGCTGGGGTCAGACTGGTGCTCATCCTTGTTGTCAAGCTCTTGCCCAGTATGTGCCTACAGGAAAATGTCATCTTCACTTTTGGGTCTCTAAAATACCATCAGTATTGCAGAAAGATTGGGGGTGGCTCAAGTTATGTCTTTTAACCTAAGGGCATCTCCTGATGGACTGTTTTAAAACGACAACATGAGTGCCTTACCACAAGATAGCCTTTACAAACCACAGCTTTGGCTTCCATCTCCTGCAGCATCTGGGGATTATTATTATCACTGCATTTTACTCCACAAAATGGTTTTCCAGTGTGGCAAGCCTGTGGGTTGTGATTACCCTTGGGCTCCACAGTTACTAAACAATGAGTCCTCCTCTCTGTTCAGTTCATGAAGGCATAGACACCATGAACATAAATGTTTGTGCAGCTAACTTGGCTGTAGTTATGTGAATAACTATATGTGAAATAACACCTAAAGAGATCACATTTAGAATGAGATTTCAACACAGAATCAGTAGGTCCCTCAAAGGTGGTGTCTGAGGCATTCTGTGAGAAGACAGTCCAGCAGCAGGGATAAGCTCCATGCAGGACACTCATGCTGAGAGATTAAATTAAATTTCCAGAACATTTTTCCTGTCCTTGGCTGCTAGAGTGGGAACATTTAGATCAGCAGTTATTAAGGTTAGCACTTAATCTAGTGAGTTCATGGGGTGCTCTCAGCTCTCATTAGCATCACAGATGCTGAGGACGTCCAGAGCTCAGCCTTAAAAATCACCAAGAGTAGATTAACAACAGGGACATCAGTGACTGAACTTGTGGTGTCACCTCAAAGTGCACAGCCAGGTCCCATAAATAATTCTTAGGGAGAGCTGGATATCTTATTAGAAGCTTATAATAAATGCAACGCTTTGTTGGAAGATCCACCAGAAACAATTAGTTTTGGCCTAGAGAAAAAACCCAACACCTATGTCACCTCATTTGGCACCTCTGACCAGAGCTCTGCATCTGTTTGTGGGCAAGAGACACCCAAATCCCATCTTTCTCACCTGCGGACACATAGGAGGCTGCTTTCGCTTGAGCGTGGTCAGTGACCTCGTGGCTGGAGGTAGGAGAGGGGCTCAGGATCTTGGACCTCAGATGTCCTGGAGCTGAAAGCTTCTCTTACCCCTCCTGTGACAGTCCAATTCATCAGAGTGCTGGCTGTCATATAGTGGAAGCTCTCTTGATTTCACATGTTAAAGATGTTTTATTTTGTATAAATAGCAATATCAAGCTAGAGAGGGACCAACTGTCTTCAGTTAGCAAGGTAGTCCTTTAAAAGATGAATATATGCACTTACAAAAACATCTCTTGCAGAAAACTCATATAAAATTATACAAGTTATACAGTAGCATCTACCTTCAGATATGGAATAAAGAAATTGAAAAATCCCTTTCTGAAGCAGGAATTTCACCCTATACCATATTCCAGTACCCCAGTGAGCCACAATTAGCCACCCTTTTCCTCAGAGATACCAGAATATGTTTAACAAAATAGTCTGTCCTGGTCAGGTAAGCACTCCTTTGTCTACAGTGAGAAACTTATGCCAACCTGGAATCAGCTTGAAGAAGGATCCTCAGCAACCTGTAAGGAGCGGAGCAAAGTTTGGTGTTTAATGTCTTTGCACCTTGAATTCAGAGACTCCATGGGATATGGACTTGGGATGGGGGGGCGGGGGTGCAGTTTGTGAAAGCTGTGCAGCAACCAGAGAGTTGCCAGAGATGTCTAAATGAAGGAGAAGCAACTAAAAAATCAAATACTTGTAAGAACCTTTTAGGAATTCTGTTTCAGCTTCTTCCATAGATTTGACATGTGATACATCCATCTTTCAAGCCACTGCTCAAGAGTCAGTTAGGAAGAGAGAAAGGAAGATAATCCTAGTGACAAGCTTGTGCATCCCCTCTGCGTAGCCTTGTCACTACAAGTGAAGCCAAAGGCAAGAGCAGGCTGGAGGGATCACAGAACAACACATTTTCTGAACCTGAGTCTCCCTTGTTTCACTTTCTGTCCACTGAAAGGAAGAGTGTCAGAGGAAGGAAAGCCTGCCACCCAGGCACAGGTATTTCCCCCCAAAATCTCCACTGATTCCATACTGGTCATCTTTTGCTTCTTCTCAGTGATCAGCTGTAGCTGCCTGTGTAGGGACTTAAAGGGAAATGTTTCACCTTTGACTCATATCCCAGGACATAAAAATAAACTAGAAGCTGATTTGCAAAGGCACAGGTGTTCTTTAATGTCTTTTGTGTGAGCTTCAAACATCTTTTCCTGCCTCTACATTTCTCCTGCTTTGGTCCTGGGACATTTACCAGTATCTTCTCTAACAGATTCTGGTTATCCCCCTTGTGACCACTTAACTGCTGGTAGTCACTTTAAAAATAAATACAGACACAAGGGGAAATAATCTTAATAGAAGCACAATATGTTCATGTTAATATAAGTACCTATTAACTCTGGGCTTCCCAGCACAAGAGAAACCATCTGAAAATCAGGCTATGGAGACTGGATAAATCTACACTATTCTCCCTGGTATACCGCAAGCAATTAAAACTAATTTAAAACTCAGCCTGCAATCTGAGTTTGTGATCCACAGTGTCCTGCAGCACAGAGTTGTTCAGTGCCCACAGGAACTATAGAAGAACAGAGGGACAAAGAAACCACCACTGATTGCATAAATCCTTCACAGGCAAGCCACTGTTGATTGTAATGTACGAACAGCATGTGGAATTTGGGTATTCAAGGATATTATGCTGTGTACAGAGCCATTTCACCACTGTGCTCCCGACGCAGAGTTAATTCCATGGCTGTTGGTGGTAGAGCATCCCGACAGAGACGAGCAGTAATTATGCTACCCAAAAGAGGGCAGCAGTTAAACTTCTATGGCGCAGTTCATATTATTTTCAGAAATGGTTTTTAGCAATGACAAATGTTGTTTCAAGTAGCTCAATGACTGGGAATTGTGCCAGAGCCTGACAGCAGAAGCTGTTATTTTATTGATATTTCTCAAAAGGAAGTCAAGCCTGATTATCCATGTTGACACTCAGAAAATGCAAAGTAACATTTAAATTCATAATAAAGGGATGAGAATGCTTTCTGTAAGAGTGAGGATGTTAATCATTTAATTTAAAACAATAATTGAGCTGCAAAGTTAATTTCAATGTATTAGAAAAGAGCAGACAGAACCAGAGACCCTGCAATCTGTTTCAGAAAGTTTTCTCTCTGCATCTTGAGCTCCAGCTGCTGTCGCTGGTGTTGTCCAGTTGCTGTCTGTGCCACACCACGACTTGTCCTTACCACAAAGTGACTCCTAAATTCACTGATCACAGTTTTCTTTTTCTTGCTACTTACAGCAATGCTTCATGGTTCAAGCTGTTCCCTACTGCTACTCAGCTGCTAGAAAAGAGTTTTTCTTCCAGATAAACTGCTTTCTACCTTATTTATTGGTTCTTTTTTTTTTTCTGCGGCTGAGGCTCCCACCTTCTGGCTGGGGAACCTCCAGAATCTCCGTGCCAACCTTGGCCAAGAATCCCCGAGTCCCGAGGGAGGGGCTCTGCAGGTTCAGCCTCCCATGATGAACTCAGAGCAGGCAGCATAAGGTCATCTCAAGGTGCCTTACAGGAACCAAAGCAGGAATGTGCTGGAGGCAATTTACTCTGCTTTGGCAAAACCATGTGTTAAATCAGCTGATTCTTGAGCCAGCTGTTTTAAAACCCTCCAAGCTAATTGCTTGCCACACCAAGCAATTACAATTTTTGCATCTTGCTACCAGGTTTCTCTTCACCCTGTGAAGGAGATCTTGAAGCGGGCTGGATTTATCAGAAACCAAACACGAGTGTAAAGCACTGCAGAGAGAGGTGCTCAGCAGGCTGCCTCCAGTTGCCCCCAACCTGCTCAAGGTTCTTCATTTTGCTGTGACTTTGAGTTACAGGCTTCAAGGTTGTGGCTGTATTAACTACCAAGGCCAAATGCAAGGCTGCTAGGAATACGGAATTGGCTTTGGCTAGGGAGCTACATAAGGCGGGTTTGGGGTTGGTCTTGATTACTATGTGGAATTTGAGTTCAGTCAAAGAACACCAGGAGGACCCTCCATCAAACAGCATCAGTTATGGGGACATGAAGTATGGAGGCACCCCAGAATATTTATCTCCTGGGGGCATCACATGCCACTCTTAGCCTGGTACCTGTGAGGCACCTGATGTGCCATGCTTAGCTGTGACAGAAAAGACATAGGCTTGGCTATCACCCTGGGTGACTCCATGTCCCTCAGATGTGTCCTGCAGCAGCAAGATGACAAATCTCCCTAGGCCATGACAATCCACGCTGCTTTGCTACTCACTGGCCCTGTGTCAGGCTGTCCCAACTAGTGGGGACAGAAGAACATCCCTAGGGGATGGGACATTAGTCCACAAGTGCCACTAGGATGGGCACAAACACCAGGGTACCACTTGGCTTTAGGAGCAGTGACTGCTCACTGCTCCGCTTCTGCCACAGCAGGCGTAAAAATTCCTGCCCTTGCACCACATTCACTCCTGTTCGTTTGCTCTGGGCCATGGGTTAAAGGCCTCAAACCTGCCAGCCCTGAAATGCTTTCACATCAATACACCTTGTCATCTAGCCTATTCTTTACCTTCCACTGGGAAAGCTGCCAAGCACATCTGGGCTATGGTTCATTTTGAAAACAGCATCAACAGGACATTCCTGCATTGCTGCAAACATGCAGCTGCTTGGGACACCAATTCCAGCCACCACTGTTCCCCTGACTTAACCACAGTAGAAAAGAATACTTCCAAACCGGCAAACCACGACATTTCAACAAACTCAAGGAAACTGTGTGTGCAGCAGTGTCAGTGCCTCAGCAACAGGCCAGGGTAAATAACCTTTGCTTGTCCTGCCCTGGCACTTCACAATGCAGTGATCAGCTCGGCCACAGGAATGGCCCAGCAGCTGGGCCAGCCCCCCACTCAGGCTGAGGGGCTGCTCTCTATGCTCCTGGTCTGTCCCCAGCATGTGACACCCTCCACCAATGGCACTGCAGGTACTGGCTGCTTCCTGCTGTGATTCCCATTCCTAGCCCTGGCTGGAATATGGATTCAAGTTCAGAAGAGGACAAGAAGATTGATAACATCAGAGCTACATGTGAGATGAGGCTGTCAATTAATTTCATTTTAATTTCAAATGTAAGTTGGATTTGTTTGACCTCCTTTGTTATTTTTAGAGCTAGTTTAAGTTGGCAGGTCCTGCTATGTGAGAAATTGAATGTTAAAACAATCCTTCAGGCCTAAATTGGAATGCACAGTTGGAAATTTCCAAGAAATTATATTTTCAAAATCTGTTCTGGAAACTTAAAAATGACATAGTCACAGCAGTTCGTTTTAATGTTTGCAATTCTGAATATAGTGTGTTAAATATAAAATATAAGCCCTTTGCCTTTTTACTACATTTTTTTGGTATTTCTTTAGAAACAAAGTATTTTTACCATGTTCTAGATACATGATTGTAAATGCACTGGTAAGCTCTCCTAAAATATTTCCATTTTGTCAAACCAATATTTTCCTATGTGAAGTATTTTCTTTGGGGGAAGAAAACCCACCATGGATTTGAATTCACCTCCTTCTGCCCAGGAATTTGGTCTCCAGCATCACAAATAGAGTTCCCCAAGGGAAACAGCCTGTCCCCAGCCAATCCCTGGGAATGGAAAGACAATTTCCTTCTGGGAGATGCTTTTATTTAGATAATTGTTCCAGAATTAATCATTCGGGGGGCAGAGCATTGACATGTTGGCAGTTGACGTGTTACAGTCCCTCTATGCAGCAGGGACAAGGCACACATTGAGAAGATGGATACAGAAAAGGCATTATTACTCCTCTTAGTGACATGCCATGGGTGTCCCACCAGATTTGCAGCAGATCATCATCATTCTTATCAGTGCTCTGCCATTTATCTAGCATTTCTGCCTGTGAAAAGGCATCTGATCTGTGACAGTCACCTCATTCACTTACGGCTGTGTGGGTGCACATTTTCTGAAATGGGCTCCTTTTAGGTGAGAGTTGTGTTCTGGCTGTGTGTGGCTCTGCTCAGTGGTGGGCAAAGGCTGGGGAATAGCCAGGTCTGTGCCCCAACACCTCAACAGCTGCAGAATCCTTCATACCGCCCTTTAGCAGTACTTTCTTTCAGGATCTTTTGGCTGGGCACTGTCTGACCATGCATTCCTGCACTGTGGTGCACTCAATGGTGATATGAGGCTTCTGTGCAAGGCCACGACGCCAAGAACAACCACACAACCCCACAGCCAGGCTGTCAAGGGCTTGGAGACCAGCACATACGGTTGGTGACAGCCATCTTCTGTTCCACTCAGGCCCTCGTGCTGGGGGAGGATGTGCCACCTTTGGAGGCTTTTCCTGAACAAAGGTCTGGCTGGCCAGTCCCAGTGTGGGTTGCAGCCCACAGCGAGTCAGAGGTTGGACAGCAGATCTCCAGAAGTCTCTGCCAACTGTGGCATTTCTGCGCTTCTGTTGTCTGTTCATCCCTGGTCCCAGCCAAAGCAGATCCAGCTGTAAAGCCAGCCTTGATACTCACTGCTCTTCCTGCCAGTCCCTGGTCAGCTCGGGTACCTGCAGTCTTCCTGGTTTCCACCCAGGTGAGTGCCTCCTATTAAAATACCCTTCCTTTTATTGAGTTTTGTCATAACAACAGGGTAAACCACACTCTACACAGGTGCTTTTGAAGCTGAATTTTGACTTCCTTACCTGTTAGATTTCATGCCTATAAAACCAAACCAAAAAACCTCTTACCCATACTTCAATGTTGAGGCAAACCCAAACATATAAATAGCTGGAAAACATACCTGTGAAGTATTGGACAACTGAGCCTTTCATAAGAATGTGCCAATGCACACTTTTCTCCTTGTGCCAAGGTCTCAGTAGCAAAGTTAGACACATAAAGGTAAATGTGTGTTCCCTCCTTTCCTTTTTACTGGCTGCACTATTGAGCATGATCAGGTCTCTTTTAGTGGAATTAACTGCTTTGAAATTGGCATCAGACCAGCAAAAGCCACAGGCAGTTGCTGAGCTGAGCTGAGCTTACTGCTGCTATTGAGGCTAAGAATGACCAATGCTATGGAAAGCAGTTGTCAAGAAGACACAGTAACTTATCAGAGCATGAAGCCACCATGAGAAGCTGAGGAGAGGCTGCCCTCAGGAGCAGTGATTTCATTTTCAGACTTTGCATTACTAAAGATACTTTGCCATGTTAGTGAGTGTCTTGCAGACCCTTCTCCTTTCTAGTTCAGTTTCCCCTCTGGCCACAGAAAGCTATCAGAGCTCCCTTCGGAAAGGAGCAGAATTGTGCAGCCAGCTGTTGCCCTGAAAAAAAGAAAGGAAAAAAACCTCACCCATTGCTGCCCAAGAGCATAAAAGCAGGAAGAAAAAAAAAGCACTGTAACTTATGACAAGCATATTTATGGGGCAGTTGATGTGCCCTTCATAGGAACAGCCAGGAGTTTAGGGGAAAATCTTTCCATCTGTGGCTACACTTTGTGGCCCTTGGCTGGGCAAACCAGCAGCCTCGGGGTGAGCTGTTTCGCTTTGCTCTAAAGCAGCCCAGGGATGGAGGCAATGTGTGTGGGAGGAGGGCAGCAATGCAGCCTCCCTTCCCTGTACAGCAGCACCCAAAGCTGCAGGCCTGGCTCGCTGTGAGGACACGTGCAGGCTCCCTTCTCTCCAGCAGGACTCACTGGGAAGGCTGCTGTGTGCTCCCAGCAAGGGCAAGACCAACAGGAGGTCCCCAACACGTGTACCCCCACAGGGTAACCCCTGCTGGACCATCTTTAAAGTCTTTTCCCTGGCTGCCACTCACAGCCTAAGCAGATCAGCTATCTCCCTCGGCCCACGTGTACCTCTTGCCCCCATTTCTTCCAGCAGCTAAGTACCTGGGGCTTTCCTGGGTCATGGGGATGAGATGGGGTGTGCCTTTATCTTTTGAACTCCACTGAAGTTTGAGAAACATTTGAGATCACTCAAGGCCTGCTTTATGAAGCCCCATTTTCTTCACACATTCAAAAAATAATAGATACTGTCACAGGTATTTTTCATCTCACCGCACTGAAATAAAGGGACTTTCAAAACCATGAGAGCTGCAAGTCAGTGGATCCATCACTCAGTTCAAAATTCTGTTGTCCGTGTCACCAAGCTCCAGCTTCTTCTGCAAGGCCTGGAGCTACTGTTGCATTTGCAGAAGGTGACCCCAGCTTTACGGATCAGATCCTCAGTTTGTTTTGGTAAGATGGAACCCAGGACTCCATTTTTACAAAAAGCTTCCCACTGTTCATTCACTGCTCAGAACAGAAACATGAAGCAGGCAGTTTCCATGTTTTTAGCTGCAGCAGATTTCTCTGCCAGGAAAAACATTTTTACACTTCTTTTTTTGGGGGTGTGTGTGTGTTTTAATGGCTGCTATTTCTACATTATCTATTCTTAAGATTATTTCCTGTAGGAAAGATTTATTATTTTTAATTCCAATTGTAAATTTAGTAACAGTTGCAGTTTTCTGCCAATGTTTCTGCATTTTGGGATAGTACCAAATTATATGTTCTAAATTCCTCTTCTTGTTGAAGTTTCTTTAGGAAAGCTTTTAAGGCAGTTATTTCATACCTCAAAAATTACAGGGAAAAGAATTTTCTTGTGCTCGTGAGACCAATTTTCCATCCAGTTCCAGGCTATCGCCTGCTTCCTGCATAGCCTCATTCTTCCATTTCCATTTAAAAGTCAAATGCTTCTCTCCCTCATTTAGCTTTCATGTTGCTCAAGCTAGGCACCTGGTTATAACTTCCACTGCCAGTTCTTTTGCATCCAACTAGGAATAATTTGCTTCTCAAGAATTGCTGCTGCTGCTCAACAGATCTGGCCCTGCTGAAGAGTACAGGTATGAAGGGTTTGTAGAGGCTCCTTTCTGTTCCTGGTAGCCCTGCTATATTAAGGTTCCTGGCTTTTTATGAAGTTATCTGGGATTTTTTTTTGTTTGCTTTGTTCTGTTTTTGACGAAGGGGAATTTTAATACTAACCCTGAATTTTTATAACCTTTGAAAAGAATATCCTTGATTTTGCAGGAAGTTCAGCAGAAACAAGAATTAGAGCAAGCCTCAGGATGTGGCACAAGGTTTACTTGTACAAATTTTATAAAATTTACTCCCAAGTTTCTGTTTACCTCTGAAATGTCTGCAAAGGATAAGAGGCTTCTACAGACAGTGCCTGATAAACTTGAAAGATTGGTTTTTCAAATTGTTCCTTTAGGTGAAAGGAGAGTTGGCTTCTGTTCCCTGCAGCACAGATTGTAAATCAGTAATGGTGGAAACACCTGTTTCCTTCTGGGCTGGTTTCTCTTGTTTTGCTTAGTTGCAGAGATTCTGTATGTGCAGGTGAATTATTTACATTTTAGAAATATATCAGAGGCAAATGCCAGAGGGGGCAAGCCAGCGTTGTGGCTGCCCTGGCAGCACCACCGCTGCACAGAAAGTGACTGTGTTCAGTTTTGTCTATTCCATTCCTTATCTATTCCATCCACTGACCTGCTCACTCCAAACCAAGTTTTACCCGGAATCCTGCTCCTTAATCTTAAGGGCCGTGATGACAGAAGAAACAGTCTAAAGGTACTCCAAGATTCTGCATCAAATGCTGCAGGAGAGATGAGATTTGGATCTTATGTTTGTAGCTCAACTCCATCACTAACAATACAAAAAGAAACCCACTAAAACTTCTGCCTTAAAGGAGGATTCAATAACACATAACACATTGTAGATTTTGATTCAGATTTTTAATAAATTCTGCCAGTAGAAGCTTTCAAAGGCAATGATATATCAATAAATAACAGTTAAATTGAGTTCCTGAGAAAGAACCTACCACATGAGAGAATGTCAGATAGATGTAAATAACAAAAAAAATGGCATTACTATATAAAAAAGCAGTAATACTGAATCTTACATGAACTGTCACAACACAAGCACTGCATACCTCAGAACATTCCTTTCATACAAATGTAAACAAATACACAATCATTTTTGTTTAGTTTAGGCTGATGAATTCATATGTTGTTGCTTAGATATCTAAACAATGGATAGGATATGCTAAAACATTAAGGAATAATATGTGGAATAATATACGGAAAAAATAATGAAGCTCCAGATTTAAAAATAAAATAAAGTAAAAACATATTAAAGGAGTGTTTTCATCAAATGTTATTAGGTCAATCACTTTAAATAGGACTGTTACACTAATCTGAATTATGGATTTTTGTGTGTGTTTACTTATTTAGTTATATATAATATATATGCAAATATGTATGGCTTAATTATCTTTAGTATTCTGATATCATCTTGAATAATTCTCACTTATACATACAAGAAAAATGCTTATTTTAACATAGTTAAAAACTGATATTTCAAAGTATGCCTATAATTTGACAGAAATGAAGGCCTATTGTGCTCCATCATAGCAACATTTTAACCTCTGGACAATGGGACAGAATGACCTACCAACAATGCCAGCATTTTTCAATGTCAGTGCCTAAAACACTAGGATCCCAAATGGATACACATGTGGGGTCTGATGTCTGGAAAGCCACGTACCTCCAGGTTCCATAGGTGTCCATGGAGCTACAGGCACCCAGCCTCAGCCTTGCTGCACCTGGGGCCTCGGCGTGGTACGGGAGCCCCGCGCTGGGAGACGCTCCAGTCTGGATGCTGTGCTGCCTCTGCCAGCTGGAGCCACAGCCTCTGTGCTGTTCCAGGCCTGAGCCATGGCCTCTGTGCTGTTCCAGGCCTGAGCCATGGCCTCTGTGCTGCTCCTGGCCTGAGCCATGGCCTCTGTGCTGCTCCTGGCCTGAGCCATGGCCTCTGTGCCGCTCCTGGCCTGAGCCAGCCCCATTCAGGCTCTCCCCACAAATCTACTCCATTGTAATGCTCTGGCTGCTGATCCTCAGTGGGGAAATGTGTGTACCCGTGACATGTGCTTGCTAAAACCACCTATTACATCAGACCACAACATCACTACTCAGGTATAACCTTTGCAATCTGTTTTACAAAATTTATATTGGATACAATCATAAGAGGAAACCATCCACACAATACATTATCAACACACGGTTTAAAATGGTCTAATTTTAGACCCTTAGAAAAATGAATCCACAGGACCTGCCTGTGAATGGCAAGAAAAGGCCATTTCAAATAGAAAACCACTGCTCATGCAACATTATTCACACACTAGACAATGAAATCACACCCAAGTTGCCACTTGCTCACACTTTCTATTACACTCCAATAAGTAGAAGGAAATAAAGCAGCTTTAAGGTTATGTCACAATTTTGAAATGTGGAAAATACATATAATAAACAAAAATCACGGTGTGAATACAACGGCATCAGTAAATTTAGAAAATTTGAGAGCAGTTTCCTTTTTTTCATTTTTCTTCTTCTTTTTTTTCTTTCTTACATTATTGCACAGAGACCTTTCATCACATGTTCTTCAGCTTTATGCATCTTCCTAAATGTGAAGTAAGTGCTATGGATAAAATAAAATGTAGAAAAGAAGAACAGCAGCATGATTTGTCAAAGTTAATCCCTATAATTTAGTAGGAAAAAAACCCTGCTATAAACAAAATATAAGTGCTCTTTATTCATTTAAAAAACAACGCTGACAGTTGCAGAAGTCTGTAAGTGTTAATCTGAGAAAGGGGGATGCTGACCTCAAATAAAAATAGGCCAGAAATGACAGACTGCCGGCCTTGCAGATTTTGGTGAAGACCAGGTTTTCAAGTGTAATTATCAGCAAAGTTATTTACAGTAGAACTGACCTGAACTTTCAAGAGTGCCATCTTTAGGACCTGGCCCTGCAAGCTTCTTTTACTCCCCAGGATGTCTCCAGCCTCAGCTGAAGGTACACAAGTGCTGCAGGATCAGCTCCTAAAGGATCAGTTAAAGGCCGTATTGGATTTGAGATTAGTCTTATCTGAGTACTCTATACAATAATTTACACATATACAGGCTGACAAGCTCCAGTCTGATCTACCACACCTTTGTCTTCTACATCAGACTTCTCAGACTGGCAAACTTCCATTCCAGAAGGTTTGGGATACCTGAATGGATACCCGTTGTCATCAAAGAATCTTCGGAAAGTAAACTCATAAAAAGCATGTTCTGTGTGTTTGCTGTTGGAAGAGGCTAGTGGATCCCAGGTCCTGGTGCTGTCACCACTAGCATCACTCCAAGGACTTTCTTCTTCAACTGGATCAAAATTTGAAGTGTCCATTGGATGGCTGATCTTTGGAACATAGGGAGCTGGCTGCCTACGGATATCGGTAGAGAAGTCCATAGAGTGAAAGAAAGAATGGGCTTTAATATCATCTGCTCCATTCCTTCCAAGCCTGTCCTCAGCAGCACAGCAGAGCTTTGTGATCAGATCAGTTGCCTCAGGGCTCAGCTTGATCTGTGAGGGAATGTGCAGTGTGCTTTCCCAATTTATCACCTGCAGGTAACAAAGGTATTAAGGAACTTCTGATCTGGAAACAGAACTCTTCCAATGGCCAACATGGACTGTACAGGAGTGCACACATAACAAGTCATCTCGCAGTCTGCATAGTTCACAGCTTCAAGAACCCAATTACTAGATTGCATTTCCTGTTAGTAATTATTCTAATGAACCAGAAAAACATTGTTGGCTAGCAGACAAAAGGGACAATTCCATTTTTTAAAAAGGCAAATTCCTTCCTGAATGTTCCCATAATCAGATTTGAGAACATACTCAGTTTGCACAAAGGAATTACTTCTCTTTGTCTCCAAAATGTAAACTAGGAAACAAGTAAAAACTGTCTCTCTGTAAACAAGACAGATCCCCTCTAAAATTAACTGCTCAACCTTGAAACACTTATATTGCCAACCACAATTGTCACTGGCATATTAGGCACTAATAGGCACCATAAGCAATTAAATGGATGAACTTGTGCTTGAGAAACCACAATTCTGCTGAGAAGACTCATAAAACTAGTATCTATCTCTGCAGTTGGACAAGTCAGCTCCAGACTGATATTCAGTGTCTTCATTTACTGGCAAAGGATGTGTGCTTGCAGAGAACTATTTAAAATCAAGCTTTTTTAACCATTACTCCTTTCTCTAGCAAAAAAACCAGGAGTAAGTGTGGGAAGGGAAGGGTTAAAATTTTGCTACCACAGACTGGAACTTTGCTTCAACTTACCTTCAGCTGGGTTTCTGTGGGTGTAGGAGCCAGGAAAGGAGGCTGTCCCACTAACATCTCAAAGAGGATCACACCAACACTCCACCAGTCACAGAGCTGAGTGTATCCTGAAAGGCAAGTCAAAAGGTTGACCTCCACTAGCCAAGGAGAATGTGTACAGAGCTACTTGCAATTAAGTATTAAAACATACAGCACAAACTTCTGCCTTTTCTCAGACAAAAGGTCTGTGACTTCTGCTTGCTGACCTACTTCAACTGCTGTTTACTTCTAGTAAAGATCTAATCCTATTGTCCTTGAACCTTTCTGAATAAATACTCAACGAAAGTGAGTCATGAAACTATCATTAAAAAGAATGAAGGAGGGTTATTTTTATGCCCAGTCCCACAGCTATGCAGCACAAACTGAACCTCAAATAACAAAAATGTTTAGCAATTGATGTCCACCTTAGGTTTGGTGGAGGTGTCCACAACTTTGAAAAGCTGCCTAGCTCTACAGGCAGAAGAAAGCCACAGACAACACTGTGAGCAATTTAGAAGCAAAGGAACAACTTTAATCACTTAACTGCTGTGACAAAACCAATAAGGTGTATGTTTAAGATCTGGAAAAAAAAAAATTAAATACTGATTTCAATGGAATTTGTGTAATCAAATTATGTAGGAGCCAATGTGAAGAAGATCATGCTTAGGATCTATCTAGCAGACAACTCTCAACACCTAATCTCCTTGCTACAGTGACCATGTCAGTTCTGCATGGACAGTCACCAAGTACTGTCCAAATTCCTCAAGCTAACCTTTTGAATGTAGGGTGTCCAAAGCAAATTTTGAAAAGCTTTCTGTTGGGTTCCCTAGGTTCTGGCTGGGAATATGGAGGACTTATTTCCACAAGCTTACATCACCCATGCTGAAGTGGTCCATCTGAATTAGTGATACAGAACTGTCAGCTGGCTACTCACTGGTCTGTGTAAACTTGATAGAGGTCAGAGTTGTACTCCATGAGTACAGATAATCTGCTTTATACTTGAAAAATATCACTCTTAAAATCATTCAACAAATTTATTAGCAGCCTCACTCAAAGGCCTCAGAGTGTGCAAATCACACACAAAGTATGGCCACCCCCAGTGTCAGTGAAGTGATGCTAAACACTGAAGCAGGAGGAGGTCTCCTTAATCTGACCTAAGTGTTTGTGGCCTTCAGAATGACAATCTTCCAAAGCAGCAAGCTTATTCAAGGAAAAAAAAAAATAGCGGAACAGGAGGAAAATACAGGTCTACCTACCTTTACGAAGCAGGACTTCAGGAGCAATGTAATTAGGCGTTCCAACTAATGAGTGGGCCAGACATCTCTGGTGCTGCTTCTTAGCTCTTTGCTCCAATGTCTTCAGCCTATCTCCACATCGACAGTTGGACACATCATCCCAAAGATCACTGGGCTCCATGCTGTCTTGTCTGATATGGCTCCCTTTCAAATAGGAGAGGAAGTTCACATTCATGGTCATAAAACTCGACACACAAAGAGACAAGTATTTACTCAGACCCAGAGCCATCTCCTACTCTCACTGAAGAACAGCATTTTAGCTTTAAACGCAAGGTATTTTTTTATGTCCTCCCATTCACAATAGGTTTTCCATACAAAATGTCCAACAAAATGTCTCTGTCTCAGCACAAGGAAGTATAGTTCCATATAGGGGACACAGAACTATGGAGCATACTTAAGTTAGCTACACCAAGTGTTTATGACCTCTTTGCCAACAGACACCAGAACTCAACGGCACATACAGGAGACATAATGACTACTCCAAATCTGCGATTAAATAATTTCACCATTAAAAGAGACCCTCCAAACAAGTATAAACTGAAAAATTACTGCTGCTGCAGTGAACAGCCACATTATTGACGGGATTTTGAACAGTATTGGAAACAAAATTGAGTTAATTGAGTGAGTCAGAGAGAGACAGACACATTATATTGCCATTGACTGTTTGTCCAGTCTCCTGATCTCGTGTTTCTGCCAAAAAGTAGGTGCTTGTTTCAAAACAAATAACACAATACCAACCTAGAAAGAGGGTGAAAATATTACCTTTCTGATAGTATTTTGAATTGTGAGTCCACCTGAATCCAGTACACAGTCCAAAGTCAGTCAGTTTGATATGCCCATCGAGGTCTATCAGAATGTTGTCAGGCTTGATGTCTCGATGAATAAATCCCATTTTGTGCACACTCTCTATGGCCAAAGTGAGCTCTGCAATATAAAATCTAGCCAGATGCTCTGGGAAGACCTCCATCCGAATCAGCAGGCTCATCATATCCCCACCAGGGATGTAGTCCATCACAAAGTACAAATTGTCTTTATCTTGGAAAGAGTAATAGAGTTTAACCACCCACTCATTGTCTGCCTCAGCAAGTATGTCTCTCTCTGCTTTGACGTGAGCCACCTGATTCCGGTTCAGCACATCCTTCTTTCGCAGAGTCTTCATGGCATACAGGGCATGGGTGTCCACTTTGCAGGCCAGGCATACTTCTCCAAATGCACCAATACCCAGAGTCTTGATTTTCACAAACATAGATTTGTCCATTTTGGCCCTTTTAAGTCTGTTGTAGTTGGACTCCTTCTGGTAGAGAATTTTCCTCATTTGTTCCTGTTCTGCTTCACAGAGGCCAGCCTTTACAAAGGAAAGCAAACCACAAGAGTTAGCACCGTAATATTCATGGCAAGAGAAAAATAAGTTAGCATTCCTAAAACACATTTCTCAGAAAAATTAACCAAGAACCAGAAAAGATATATTCATGAGGGATATACTCTCTTGTCTGTCTGTTGAGGTACTTCTGAAAAAAGGGCAAGCTCACTGTGTCCAAACTTCTTGTCTGAATTTGAAATATCTGAGATTGCTATGCCTGTCTCTTTTGGCTGAACAAGAAGACATGGGACAATATTGTCAGAGAGGGGAACACAACGTAACAAACCTGACCGTGGGATTTGATTTACATCTTTCAAATGTGCACTCTGCCACTGCACTCCACTACTTGTATGTGCACTTAAGCCCAGCTTAATTTAAAATGAAACTTAAAGCTATGTGTAGCACTTCACTTTGTTCATGAATAGTTCCCCAGGGAAACTCACATTAACTATTCCTACCTTGGGCGCTATTTGTTTGGTTTTGGGTTGCAATTAAAAAGCTGGTTTTGACCTACACATTCCCAAGTGCCTTGGAACCTTCTTTAGAAATTGTGTTTCTTCTTCTGCCATAAACATCCTTCACGCTCAAGGTTTTTAGATCTCCTGAGCATCTGTTATATAAACTTCTCTTTTTCTCCTCCCAAAATAAAATCCTCAGGTCTGGTCTCCCCTCAGCCACTGCAGCCCAGACCCTGGTGCTATTTCCCTCCTAAATGTATTCTTTTCCCTCTGCACCCAAGCTGTAGAACAGCTGGCTTGTCCACCTCCTGTCTCCAGAGAGCCTCCCAGAAACTGCAAGTAACATTTCACAGGGCTGGGGGGAGAAACCTCCTGGAAAAGAGAGAAGCAGCAGGATGCAACCAGACTTTTCCCATCTTTCAAGACAGAGCCTGCAGAGTACCAACTCTACTAACTTCAGTGTCTGGCCCTCTGCTGAGGGCCACTGGTGGCCTCCACCAGCAGAAACCCTTAGGCTGACCCCCAGGCTCCTCTGATAACTCACTTCCTGCAGCATGCTCTTTTCTTTCTGCACACCCCAGTTCCAAAATCCTGAGTTAGTTGGCATCAACTGAACTACTTTTGAGAGAAAGATCAGCACCTGGTGAGAAGGAGCCACTGGGAAGGTGGAGGAGGCTGAAGCTGACTGATTAGCAGGCTAGAAGCCCAAGCATACACCCACAGAGCTGCTGCTTAGGCTGATTTAATTTCACATCTGTAGTCTAGGTAGCTAAAGATGAATGTGGGCAGCCAGACTCTGCAATGAGATCCCCACAGTATAAAAATTAAATCTGTATGAATAAAGGATAGGGTAAGTCTACAGAAACTTGCAGAACAGGTAGGATGAAGTTTCAGACTGAAGGAAACAGCCAAATCAAAACAAGGAATACTGTTTTTGAAATGGAAGATAATGAAATCCATCTATAATAGAGGAAATACTTACTTTATAGGGTAAAATAATGAGTATACTCTGTTCTTGCTAATTCTAGAATAATGCAATATTAAGATAATAAAAATTTCCTGCATGTGTATTTTCAGTCAGTGATAAGGTTTCTAGGGGAAGGAGTTGTTTCTGTTTATACCTGAATTATCTCTGAATGAGGGAAAGCTGAAGAGTCAGAAGAGAAGAACTAGCACAATTAGATGCTGTTATACCTCTCTACAAATCATTCTCTATCTCAGACTCGGGAAAATACTCACAAAACTCAAGCAACACAATACAACTTGTAGTGAGGACAAACTATTAACTGTCAGTAAAATGCCAACATTTCAAGAGCTTTTCCAAGAATATTCTCTTAATTCTAACCTCAGTAAACAAACTCCTGAGTTTTCTGGTGCAATGTAAGCATTGAATCAATTGACTCTGGAAACTGACTGTACTAGGGAAGATTGAGTAGTTAATTATTACCCATTATGCGTTAATAACAGCTTTCCTTAGAGCTTATCCTTTAGTGCAAAAGCAGACAAGTCATATTCCAGTCATGCCTGGGAAGAAAAAAAACTCCTCTTCCACAAGCAAAAATTAAAAACAGAACTGCCAGACCAACCATTCAGAACTCGGCAGCTTTGTTTTAAGCAGCTACAGTTAGGCATGAAAGAAGTTCTATCACTATGCTAAAATGCATCTCCCTGAGACCTGCCTCTAGCTAGAACAAGTTCTGGCAATGGTCCCAAAATCAGTTCAAGCTGGTCCAATATGGTTACTTGCATGACATCATTACTTACATGTGCTCAACAGACAACTTTCAGTCAAGTATTACAAAGTCATCTGAAAATATGGCACAGTGACTGCCAAGCTGAACCATGCTTTGGTGAATGGGCAGCAATCATGGGACAGTGAGGAGGAAGTAGAGCAAAGAGTTTTACAAGAGCTGACAAAGTATTGCCAGAACCATCTCAGCCTCAAGTCTTCAAGTCTGCATTCTAAGTTCTTACCTATAATTGGGGGGGACCTGCATCCACACTTCTAAAGGGATACAGTCCGCTACAGGGAGGTGTCTGATACTTACTACTTCAGTGGATTCTGCCTTTACCATTTTTTTTTAACAAATTAAAAATAGCAATAATCAGTTTGACCCTATTAGATTTTATTATAACAAAACAATAATTACTTTTGCCATTTCTTGCTCCAATTGTAACCTTCTGTTCATTTTCTGCTGGTAGGTCTTTATGACATTCTCTACATGTTGCTCCATGTAGAACTTGAAGGCAAAAGGTGAGTAACTCTTTATTCGGGATTCTCGCTTTTCCTCATCTTTGCCATTTTTTCGCACAGGCACCGGAGACGTCTGAATCTGCTTTTTATCTTTGCTTGGTTTTTCAGCTTTAGTGTTCTTGCTGCTTTTATCATTTCGCTCACTACTCTCTTCAGCCTTGTTGCTTGTTGAACTGGGGACCACACGCAGGGTCTGCTCCATGCCCTTACACAAGCAGTTGATATCAAACTGCTCAGAGGTGCCGGGAAGTAACAAATGCTTGGGATAGGGTGGGGGTGGACACCGCAGCTCCTGGTTACCATAATCCACATCGAGCTGGTAGGCATTAGCTGCTCCAGGCGGTGGCACATGCTGCTCCATGATCTCCAAGCCATCCACAGCCGGTGCCTGTGCAGGCAACCACGCAGGGTGGGACGGTCCCACTGCAGTCTGAGGCTCTGGTCTCATCACCCGCATGCTCTTCACTGGCTGGAGGATGTGAGCAGATGTGACTGCCGTGATTGTGTTTGGAGATGTAATGGAAGGATCGGGTTTTCCTGGAGGAACCTGTCTCATAGACACTGTCACTTGTGGCTGTTGCTGGTGGTTGTTGAAGGAGTTTGTTCTGCTTGGCACCGTGGCATCAGGTCTGAAGGATACATGTTGCCGTGGAGATGTTTCTATTCCTGGGTTTTGTACAGAATCTCTGCGTGATGGTGCTGCTGCTTGCCACTGCTGAACTTGAGGATTGTTCATGTCATAGAGGTCCATGTTTAGGCTATTTCTAGATGGAGTCAATAGATTTTGTGGTGGACTGTCTGAAAAATCATTAGCAAAGGCTGGACCTCTGGATATCACATGCATTTGATGAGAAGAAGGACTTGTCTGTTTGTGATGAGAATGTGAGATATACAGGCTTGCTGGTGCCTGCTGAAATGCATGACCAGTATTGTTCTGAACAACTGCCCCTTTATTTTGGAGACTGGCATATCCCCCCTCCTGCTGCATCTTGTTTTGGAAGGATGGACTCCGCTGAACACCATATCCCATAGGCTCCCCTTGCACCATCATGTGCTGCCTGCTGTAATGCTGGCTGTTGCAGCCATGGGACACCTGCAGCTGCAAGGCCTGACTGCTGTGATTAGCCACTGGATAATTAATCACAGAAGACTCCATATTTGCAGGGTATGCTTTCTGCTGATGGCTTGTTGGTGTGCTGTGAGTGCCTACACCAGAGGGTCGCTGTACAGGAGCAGTCATAGCTGAAGACTGAGAAGTAGAGATTAAATAGTCCATGTATGGCCTTGGAACCTCAGTAAGCATATTTGCACCTTCTGCTCCAAAGCCTGTTCCTTCATAGGCTGCATTACCAATCTGATGGTAGGACGGAAAAGATTCATTTGATCCTTCAAAGCTTGGCCTGCGGGTTACATTATTTGGCACAATACCCTTTCCTTTATAAAAAGAATACAGAAGAATGTTAGGAAACAATTCAGGTGAAACAATTACTTTGTATTACTCATGCATCTATACATATGTACACACACACACACATGCACACTGCTCAGGGAGTATGCGTTTTAAAAACACCTTTCAAAATCTAAATTAAACACTGAACATATGAAGTTATAGGTGCCAAGGATTCCTACTAATAATGAGCTACTGGCTCACAATAATGGTCATGCCAGGAATCATCAGGAAATCCTATAAAATCATGAAAATAGAAGCACAAATTCCCTAACTATGAACTCATCAGACTACTCTACAGCCTGTTTCCTAAAGCTGGACATTGCTCTCAGACAGGAGGAAGCTACAGAGCAGTGTTAAGTACAATGGGAGGACAAAAGCTCCTGGAAGGGCTTTCCATACAACTTAAAGTCAACAGTGCTATGAACTACTGGGCCATCACAGAGTCCATCTTCTGCACAGTGAGCCACCTGCTCACACTTGTTTTCTGTTTACATCTCTCTCTTCCATCATTCTCAAAAATCTCTTTTCTTCTCCTTCATTTAAACAAAGGCATCATACAGGTTGTCCTGTATTCTTTCCAATGTGCTGGACACAGAGTACCCCCTCATATTACTCATCTTCCATCTGTTGGGGAGGAAAATCTTTCAGGGTGTCAACATATTCATCTTAGCTTGAAGAATGTGCAGAGACAAGATAGCAGCATTCCTACAGTGGAAGCGTTAATGACACTTTTCATCAGTTCTTTGATCTGAGGACAAACTGCAGGTGTATAAAGCATTGGCTGTGCTAAAAAGACAAGGGGAGACTCTGTGCTGTTGTTACATTTTTGTTCCCCTTCTGGTTCTCTAGCTCTCACAAATCACAGGAGTTGGCTCATTTATGCCTTAACCATTTCCTTTTAAAATCCCAACTTCACAAAGCCTGTAAGACTAGCCATACTGAACTAACAGGCTTGAACAGTGCACTACAAGTTTTCTGCAGTACAGCATGCCCCAGCTGGGCTGGATGCAGCACACCTGAGCACAGCTGCTGACTCCTCACCTTGACACACAAGCCCTGCTGCCTTCGGACACACAGGGACATGCACGGTATTAAGACAGGTTTCTGCACACGCTGCACACTGAGGGTGTACACCACACTAAATGACACCCTCATAAAGAATGCAATGTTTTGAAATGGAACCAGATTGGACAAATAAGCAGAGATCTTTAAAGTGAAATCTGTAATTGGCAGCTCTTTCTCCTGTGATAACACAAGGCCAGAATTACTGAGGATGTTCTTACAACACCCCTGACAGCTCATCTGCTGGACACAGTGAGATGCATTGATGATGCTGTAGCCATCCAAAGCATCCTAAAAAGTGGGTACTCTGGCCTGGAAGTGGGAGGCAGCCATAAGACCCATTTGTCATCTCTGTCAGCAGGATTCATGCTGAGCCTTGGGTGGAAGCTGACTTTGCTTTCCCTTATCAGAGGCCAAAAGAAAGTAGCAGCAATAACTGTGCTTTTGGGACACATAATTCAGGTGTGCGAATAATCTTGATGTCAAGAGAGGTATGATGTCCACCTCCTAGATTTATACACCAGTAAATCTGTTCTGGTCCAATGGGGGAATATTTGGATTTGAACAAGAGATTTCTGTTTAAGAAGGTGGACTGTGAATGTGTACACAGACAACTCTGTGGAAGTAGGTGGCCTTGCAAAGCCAGGTTCACTTCACTGGAGAGACTGCTGAGGAACACTGCTGTCCAACACTTCTCCCCAACAGTGACCCTACTTTAAAAACTAGCTTATTGCAAGAAAGAAGAGCACAATTTAAAAAAAAACAGACAAATAAAACAAACAAACAAAACACCAACAAAACAACAAACCATGCTTACCTGGTGAGGTTTGCTTAATTACACGTACTATCTGTTCATTTCTAGGATCCAAGTAGCTCATCTTACTGATGTACTCCAGGGCTGCCTCAATACTTCTGCTCCCTGTCTGCTTCAGTGCTCGGACAGCCATCTCCTGTACAAAGGAAACCAGAATTGAACCATGTTGTGACAAAACCCAAGCACTGGACTGCAAGCTGAAAAGCAGTAAGTGTTCTTACATTAATAGGAGCATTTTAAATACCAGATCACAGCTGCCTGAAGCCAAATAGACTCATATTTTGAAAGTATTTGCATGCCTTACACAAAAAGTCGTAAGAAGAAAATAAGAAAACATACAACCTACCCAGATTCTAGCAATTTAAGAAGCCTCAAATTAAAATGTGTACTTCAAGAGCCCTTAAAACTATCTTTGAATAAGGGATGGAAAAGCCAGAATAGTTTCACACTGGATGAAATGAAAATTTAGCTGTTAGTATTTGAAAGCATGTCCCTTAATCACACCTGAACACAGTAAAAACTTTATCCTTTCACAAATACCACAAAGAAGCTAATTAGGCAGGGGTTGATTTCTGCTCCCTAGAGTCCACAGGGAAGAAAAACTGCTCTTTTCAATACAGCTGGCACATCATCCACTATTTGTTTGGAAAATGACTGGGCATCCCAAACTGAAAGCTACACTGTCAGTCTTTCTAGCTATACTTTATTAACAACCACGGTTAGCAAACCCTGCTCTACTCTACAGCTCCTAGCAGTTTGTTTGTTCTTTTACTTATAGCTCAGGTATATTAAACACCCTTCAATGACTCGAGCACCGTATGCAAAGCAAAATTCATAAATCCTCAAGAGGCTGCATGGTCTTTTCTGAAATGATGGAGAAACTGAAATCCAGAGCTTTAATGCTGAGTTTCACTTACAGAACTTCACCCATCAAAAAGTTGGATACCTACTCAAAAGTAGTTGCTGAGCACTACTTTTCCACAATCACCTCCAAAAGGCAATTCATAAAATAGATATAAGAGGAGATAAACCTTAGTGACACATGATTAGACAACTAGCTTGAACTAAACTCCCAGCTCTTAGGTGGCTGAAGCTGAATGAAATGAATGCCATCACCAAGGATTTGCCTGCAAATGTCAGTATCCTATTCTCTTGCCACTTAACCGCTATTTTTAGGGAAATTCTGTCATCACAACCTGCCCACCAAGCGCTGAATCAGAGGGAGGTCGTGCCTCCCTGGCTTGGCTGCCCAGTTGCAGATGTGGCAGCTGGGTTGGCACTGGTGCATGGCTCTCCCACGGGTCAGTTCTGAGCCCTGGCTGGCTCAGTCGGGAACTCCAGTTGGAGCAAAGGGCGGCTTTGCTGCACTGTACATGTCCAATACCCACTAACTGTTTACTTAGCAAGGGAGACCCATCCCAGATGACACCAATTCACACTTAGCACAGAGCCACATGCTGGCACTTGGCATCTTGTTTTGCTTAACTCAGACCCCTCCTACTCCCCCCAAAATGGCAGCAGTTTCTTCATTACTCAGAGATTCTGCTTGTGGAATAGCTATAGCAAGCTGAATATTTTTCATACAATTTATGACTCATAATTCATAGAAAAGCAATAGTTGGTTTCACATTTCCTATAGCTGAAATACTTCACTGGCATCAACACATTACCAAGGACAATTTTAAATAAACAGAAAAATATTATGTATGAAGGAAAGAATTTCCCATAATGTTTTTTCCTCTTTCTTTTTTTCTTCTTGTGGATACATTTCTAAAGTATTAGCAAATTCACATCCTAGTGCTCACCATTCTCATCATCCAGGGACTCTGGGGTTTACAGCTCTGTTCCACATGGCTGCTAACATACTCTGTCCCATTTACAGCAGCTGGATCTAACCTTAGGTCACAAGTCTTAGTTTCCTAAATTAAATGTTCTCTATAAGCACATTTGGGCTGGTTTGGACGTTGGGTAACAATTGTATTAATGATTAATAAAACAGCCCACATGGTCCATTTCTCTCCCTCTGATCTGTGCTGGCTGTATATAATTCAAAGGGGGTAAAATAGGAGAAATGTTATCACCAGCATATTGATACCATCTCTGAAAGCCTACTGTAACTTTCTGCTCTTTTGCCTGTGTCTGGAAAGTAAGAGTAAAATCAACACTGGTCTTTCTGAAACTGCATGTTCTACCTTCAGAACAGTTTAGGGAACTCTTATTTAAATTTCAGTGGGAATAATGTGAGGCTACAGGCACAGTACATTCCACTGAGCACAGCTGGATAACCTAAGAGGCCAGCAAGAGCTAGGGACCAGCAAGTGTGTCAGTGGCAATCTCACCCTTGCAAGCCTCCAGTGCAACAGCAGCCCTGTGCTCCAGCTCCCCACTTCTCATCTTTCACTAGGTCAGCTCCCACCCTCCAAAGGGTTTCCTCATTTGCTCACTCTGTTTGCTCTGCATTTACATTACTGTTGGAAAAAATGAAGTAAGTTTTTTTTGTGGTTCAAAAGAACACCCATGATCCTCCTGTACAGCATGCCACAGCTCAGGCCCTTTACCCTGTAAGAGATGCCAATATCCTGAGTTTCTGCAAATAATGCACAAAAACCTCACATCAGCTCCAAAGCTCCAAGCAAATGGGGAGCGACTGAAAAAAAAAAAAAACAAACCCACCAAAAATCCACATACAAAAGGAAAAAGGTTTTCCTCAGAGGCAGATCACAGATAATCACAATTCTCCACTTAGGAGACAAATCCCACTGAGGGCATCTGATACTCAGGGAGAGTGGAGGGCAACAAGAAGCCCCAGCAGCGTTGCCGCTGGCCCTTGTCCTCCTCTGCACCACTCTTCCTATTGCCACTGTCCATGCCCACAGCTCTCTTCTCTCTGGCAGTCATCAGAAAAGAGTTCCATTACCTCCAGCACCTTTTCCTTAGGGACAGAAGACATGCTGATGTGTGGCTGAGGATCACAGAGAGTGTGCTCTGCCCAAGGTGGCTACTGGCTCCTGAGGCACAGTGTTCTTCTTTCTATGTGCAACACAGGTATGAGCTCTGCAGAGCAAGGGAGCATGGCTGGCATGAGGCACCAAAGGGCTGGCCTCCAGGAGCCTGCTGAAGGGGAAGTTGGCTCCCTGCAGGCATCTGGGGCTGGGGCCTGGGCTGCATTTGCCAGAAATCAATATAAGGACTGTTTTGAAGTTGAGGAAGAAGGGCAGAAGATGGATTAAACAATTATACTGGTTGGAGAGCAGAGGCTTAAGTGAGATGGAGGGTGTTTGTGAGAAGCAGCAGAATGGCTCAAAAAGAAGGGAAAAAAATTGATGCCAAAATCTTACAAATCAATACACAGACAGAAGGGCTGAGGAAATGAGGACAGACACTGGGCAAGGATAAAAGTACCCAGCTGCAGTGACACGGATGGAGCCGTCCTGATTTTACACCACTCTTACCTTCATAAGTAAGATTTTACACACACTTACCTTTTTAAGTACCCTTTAGAAAGAGAAGGGAAAAAATGGAACTAGAAATGAGCCAGAGGAAAAAAAAGCCACTTGGAAGTGCAGCCAACGCCAAAACACTCAAGTAGGCACAGGATCAAATCCAGCTTCCACTGAGGTCAACAAAGATTTCCATTAACTGCAAGGTACACTGCATCAGGCCCTCTGCTTCAGATTGTTTCCTTTTCATGAGGCCAAGCGCTGTCAGCCGCAGTACGGGCTGAGAACCTTGGCTGCTTGGCTGTGCTCTGCTGCCCCACAGCAGCTGCCAGGCCCATGGAGAAACACCAGCCACTGGCAGTGTGCACAGAAACCACAGGAGAACACTCCCAGCCCCAACTCATTCTCTGTATTCCCTTTGGAGGATTCAAACATCTCTGTGCAGGGCTTTTATGCACCTTTTTGCTTCCAGACATCACTAACTATTGATGAAAAAATCAACCAGAAGAAGTAAAGGTGAAAAGCTACAGGGGGGGAATGCTAATTTACAATTAACTCTAACAAAGCTGTAATTAATTTAACAGTTGCAATATTAAAATGAGATTTCAGTGGTCAGCTATGGTTCTGGACGGATCTAATGGAAAACCAAAGTCAGGCCATGAACCAAAAAACAGACTGAGGAAACTGCAGTATCCCAAATTTGTGGACTCAAATAAAAAACCAGGAGGGTGGAGTTTCCCAGCTAATTCCTACAGTGGGCTACCTAAACCTAACTGCTGCATGGTCCACATGCTCTCTGTTATTTCCCCAGTCTTGCACTGGTAGATGTCAGCCTTCCAACAGATTTCAAGATTTTGCTAGAAGGAGGGCCACCTATGAGCTCAGAATGCTCAATAGGAGAAATCCTTGTTTGACGGTAAACAGATATTTGGATGTGTGCACATAAAGACTTCATTGCACTCTGTGCTCTGCAGGCAGTGCGAAAGGCTTTCCCTGTTTTACCCTCCTGCCTGGCTGCACTCCATCAGCATTGGCAGAGGTTTGCGTTCTTGCTGTACTACAGGGTTGTCCAGCAACATTTTTCATTCAGAAAGCTCCTCGTTGCCAAGATGTATTTATCATCCAAGTGAAGATTGCACAAGAGGTTACAATAAGTAAGATTTTTTCCCAAGAACATTGTGTCTGAAGGAGACAATAGGTCCTCCAAAATTTGGCAAGGGTAATTAATGGCTAACAACAACAAAATTAATTACTTGCTTTCCATTCCCCAAGAAGGATGGGTGACAGATGCAGGAAACAGATACAGGTTCCCTGCAGAAAGGGAAAAAAATAAAGCTCATGCCAAAAGAGATGATCCAGCATTGATTACAAACCTTTCTGCGATAGCCCCCTATTGTAGGATTTTTCATTCATGATTTTAAACATGCAAAACCCAGTTCAGGAAACAATGTGTAAAATGTATTCTACCAGAAATGCCGCAGCCCCACAGAACAGAGAAACCAATTTTGCAATATTCTCTCTCTGTAATTATTCTCTAGCTGGACATTTCATCCAATTTTGTACTCTACTTTTGTTTTGCCTGTTTTCAGGTTGCTAACATTAGGGGCTAAATTTTGCACATGAATTCCCATGCTTACCATAACCTTGATTAAAATATTCTAGCTACATAATTAAGATATTATCCTGAGTATCATTAGTGCTTTTCAGTTTTAGTGCAGCAGAAAAGAAGGAGGAAATCAGCAGAGGCAGAAACCTACCGAGTGCTGAAGCATCACTTACTCCATTCTGAAACCATGTGACCCATTCAGAAACAAATGGACATCTAACCCCTGATTAGTTAAGCTCCCACTGCTCCTGTTACAAACTCCTCCAAAGCCATCCTGCTTAGGCAGTAATAAACCTCCCTCCCTGCCTAAATTATGCAGTGTCAGTTTACTGCCTCTGATTTTAGTTTTGATTGTCTTTTGACAGCAGTTCTGCTGTTAAGTACACAGCGAGCCTCCTTCATCCTAGAGGGATTCTCACAGCTTGGCCTCCAGGGCTGAATTTGTTTTCTTCTGCTAAATGGGAATTTCAATCCCTTTACTGGTGTAGTAGCCTGTCTCTGTATCACGAAAGATCAGACAGGAACATGATTTTGATAAGAGGAGCACACACCATTCTTGATGATATGCCAACAGTGGTGGAAAAGTCATCCCTGTGGTAAAGTCACTTGGGGCTTTAATCCTGGCTTTTAGCCCTTGCTTACAGCATTTCTACCTTTTGTGCTCCTGAATTATTTTTAATTCTGCTAGCACTCCAGCTCTGAAGGTCACCCATTCTTTTGGCTGGATGTTTTAGCTCTGCTTTGCACTGACTATGCATTCCCACCTCACATTGTCAGAGTGCTTCCTTCCTTCTTTTTTTCCCCTCATACCAGGCTTACCAGGGGTTAAAGTATGCAGAAGAGACACACTGTAGTACACAAAACTGGGCAGACAGAAAAAGAATACAGACACATGACAAAATGTAACACTCAGTAAATTAAATCACATCAACATATGAAAAAAATACATGACCATCAATTAGGAATGGGGAATTGGAGGTAAGGAACAACTTACCAGACAGTTTTTATATACATTTGCAAGGGATATTTGCAGAACTAACAAAGAGAGTATGTGCAAAAGACAGAGGGATGATTTTGTAAATGATACAGTGCTCTGGTAAATGCCCTATCAGAAGAAAAACAAAAATAAATCTAATGTGACAGTCATTGCTATGCCATTGCTCATTCTGTTTGCCTTCCAACACTTTTAGTCTTAATTTAGCCAGTCACCTACAGAAGATTGGTATATTTACTACTCTGTTTGTACAGCATCCAGTACAATGGGGTCCTGTTATTGTCGTTTATGGCAGCAGGATAGCTTACTATTAAAGTAAGGTAATTAAATCCAGGACAAAATATGCAACTTTCAGTACTAGGCAAAAAGATGTTGGAGGGTTGAAGTGTCAATTCTTCTGGGTCCCAGCACAGAAACCTTTGTATCATGACTATCACAAACCAACTTTGAAATAAATTACCTTAATCCTCAAAGCCACAGAATATGACACATTCCGCAGAATCACTACAGCTGCAAAAAACCTCCAAGATCATCGAGTCCAACTTTTGACCAAACATCACCATGTCAACTAGACCCAGGAATGATGACTCCACCACCTCCCTGGGCAGCCCACTCCAATGCTTAATCACCCTTTCTGTGAATAAATTCTTCCTGATGTCCAACTATATTCCTTCCATAGCTCTATTTGTTATTGCTGTGGAAAGAATCAGACAAAATAAAACAAAAGGAACTAGATCATCTGGTTACTTTTTTTCACTTACAAAACCCTTCTTTTGGTGATCAAAGTGTTTCTAATATCTTTTAGGATTTAAAACAGCTCTGGATGGTTAAAAATCAAACAAATGAATCAGACAAGTGATATCAATATTTGAAATCTATCACTTTGGTTTTTGTATTTTATTAGCCTTAGAGTGAATTCAAAATTCTCTCACAAGTATCACAGAAAAGACTTTTTTTACTTCTCCTTAAGTTGATGACTAATCAAAGCTATTTAAGTTCTTCGAAGACAAGAAAAAAGTGCTATATAGATTTAGCAGCAGGTACTTATAAAGAACAGCTACCATAACACCTTCATCATCTTATAAAGGATAAGAGTGAAAAAAACCAGAGTTGGGAAGAGCAAGTGGAAATATGATGTAATTTCTCGTCAGATGTCTTAAAAGGTACCAGTTACATCAAATTTAACACAATGCAACCTATACTACCTAGAAGCACAGAACTCCTTTTATTTTTCTTTCCTGGTATTTGGCTGTTCTTTTAACTAAGCCTGTATACCCCACTCCCCCACCACAGCTCATTGCAAGACACACTGTGTTAGGCCATGGGCATTTCACAGGAGACACCTCCTGTTTTACACTATAGTCCTTGCTTTCCACAAGTTGTTCAAATATGGCTCTTCCCCTGAAAAGGAGAGATATGAACTTCAGGCTATAAGCCAATCCATGGTCCCAAAGTTAAGACATTTGGAAATAAACCAAGCACGACTGCTCAACATATTTCCAAACAAATGCCTGTAAAATGAAGGAAATATTTATAACAAGGCATCTCCAGACAAAGAGCGCATATGTAAACACTTCAAGAAGCTCTGATGAACTATTCAAGAGATGCAATCTGTTTAAAGAGAAAACACACATGCACTGCTATGTCCATTTTCAAATCCAATCAGAAAACTTCATCAAGCAACCCCTGTTGATGTCCCAGAGAGTGTCTATGTACTGACACACATACAGGTATTACATAATGTCTGCACATCTGTGTAGATTATTTCCTTTTAAATAATCTAATTTCAAGTGAGCCCCCTAAAAGCAATATGTAAAAATATACATTTATTGTACCTTTTCTGGAAGCACATCAGGCACTCTGGAAAAGATTTGGAAAGGGGGAGGCTGAAGGAAGCTGGAAGAAGTCCTGCTCCAGGCAACAAAGTTGCACTCTGCACAAAGCTGAAGTGCCATGAAACAACAAACAGGCAAGGAAAGACAGACCACAACATTAAGAATAATAATAGAGTGAGTGAAAATAACTAAGAGCCCCTATGAATACCACTCTTCTTCCTTTCTTTCAAGTAGTTTGGGAAGAAAAAACAGACCTGAGTCTCTTCCAACCAGGACACAGGCATGAGAGGAAGGGGAGCAGGATGTAGAAAGCTTTATCACAGAGGCAACTTAATAGATAGACCTGAGGAACAGTGACAAATAACCTGTTCTCCCTGTCCCACCAGCCTTGGAAAAAGCACATTTGTGTTTGAAAAGCTGATGGCACAAGCCTTGCTTCCCCAGATATTTGGTGAAGGGAGGGATACTGTAAACATCCAAGATCTGTGGTGATCTGCTGCCTACCTCAAAGGCTCTAATGCCCCTTTCTCAAGGCACCTGCTTGCTCCCCCAGCCTTTCAAAGTGCACACACTCCTGATTTAACAATCATACTTGGCCAACAGGAACAGGCAATAGTAGTAGTTCCCTGAGTACAGAAAATTCCCCTTCTGGAAAACACACTGCTTCAGATCCCACATCAGTAGAGAGCTGTAAGGAGTGAGCACACAGCATACCATTTTGAACATATGTAGTACTTGGGAACTATTTATACTCCAAAATTCACAGGGGGCAGGTTTACATTAATGATAGAATAAAGGAGGGGGGCGGGGGGGATGGGGAATGTGTATTTGTACATCTGCACTGCTTGAATTATCCCCTAAATGCACAAAATCTTTTCTACTGTGATGGCACCCTGTGCTGCGCTCTACAGACACAAGAGAAGAATCCTATTTTGAAATGGATTTCTAATTTAAAACAGAACAAACAATTGTATATACTGTTGTATAACAGCCATAACTGTTCCTCATTACTCTTTAAGTATGCTCACTGGAGAGCTATTTAAACTATCTAGAGGTCAAGTCTAACCAAATGACCCATGTCAGGTCCATCAACAAACAAAGTTGGACAAATGTCTCCTAACCTTCCTTAGCACTGGAGCAGGAGCACTATAATGTGCTAATTCAGAAACCTTATAGCGAGGCAAATCATGTTATAAGCAGCATTTACAAATTACTGCACTGGCAGGTTTACATTACAGAGCAGCACGGAGGAGCTTTGCTTGCTTCATGCATGAGTGAATGCACATGCACACATGTGCAACTGTATACATAATCCCTTTCCAAAGATCATATTTTACTTCCCTGAAATCCTCTCACTTTGGTTCTAGAAACTGGGAACTTCCGACCCTCGGGATACAGTCTGTGTTTCAGCCCAGGCTCCAGCTGACTTCCGTCTGGCAGCCACTGTAGAGACCTGTAACCTATCACACAGCACTTCAGCCACATGCCTAGCATTAACTAGTGTGGCTTAAGAGCTTCTCCTGATCCCACAAGGCAAGGCACAGCACTATTCCTCCACACCTTTAGTATTGAAAAGGTAAGGTAACATCCTACAACAGCTTTTGAACAATGAGGGAAAGGAAACAGAGGACAATTAGTAAACAATTTCAAATATAAGCTCATGAGTTATCTCAAACCAAGCACCACTATCATCTCCTGTAATGTTCACTGAAAACCCCTTCCAGGATCCTCTTCATGTTTTTTAATAACTACAGGTGTGATTGCACTCATCATCTCCTTTTCATACCAAGCCAAACACTGGAGAACTCTGAGGCTTGCAACTCTAACTCAAAGAACAAGAGTCATTTATCTGGTATTCCAAAGCAAATCCTTTCTACACAGCACAGAAGTCCAAGACAGTGGAGAGTACTTCATTAAGCCTCTGGATTTTAATTTGTGTTACTAAAGTGTTGAATGCCACACCTCCCATCTCCCTGTTTTCTACTTTCTTTATCCAACAGTAAAGCAGTTGACATAAAGAGAAGTAAACAATCCTTTCAGCAGCAGCACTGAGCAGCAGAATTTGCCAAAATAGCAGACAATATCAGGTGTAACAGCCTTTATAACTGGGAGGAAGGTATGAACAAGGCAAGAATTTTCAAATTCTTGGTTCAAAAACCCAGTCACCATTTGGTTTGAAACTTTCCTCTGGATTGGCATGGTTTACATCCAGAAAGCAACAATGAATCCAGAAACTTAATTTGAAGACAGAATTCAGCTTGAAAAGACAAGACCATTAACACACACAGAAGTATTTTATTATCACTGCTTCATAAAGCACATTGATGTAATTAGCAGAGCAGGAAAGGTGTTGTGCATGACACCAATGCAATCAGAAAGTTTTCCCACCCAAGAGAATGGGTAGACTTCAGCCAGACTAATTCCTCCACTTTTGCCCCTGTCTGATTCAGACTAATGAAACATGCAAATTTAGCCAACAGTGCTGATATGAATACCAACGTAAGCATTAATTTTAAGGATATTAATAACACTGCAGCAAAGAACTTATACAAGGTCCTGGGGAAAAAATCACAGCAAGCTGCCTTCAGGAGTTTATTGATTCCACTAAAATGTCACATACTCTCAACACACATACAACATAGCAAAGAGCCTGCTCAGAAGGCATCTTCAATGTTCTCTAGACCTTCTTTTCACATCCTGAGCTGTGAGAATGATAGCACGACCCCTTCCTGCTATCACACATATCTCCCCTCTTTTCTTTTTTCTTCTCTTTTCTTTTTGTTTGAGACAGCAGTTTCTTACTCTATCAGGGCAAGTAAATCAAGCTGGATAGAATAGCAGTTCAATGAAGGTTTCATGATGAGCTTATTCCTCTTCATTAGCAGCAAGTGATGTGTTTGCTAATTTTGTTGCTCACGCATTAGCAAAAATGCATTTGGCTGGCATTACATTTACATTAATGCTATTCATGTATCAAAGCATTTCTTTTCAGTGGCCTCAGACACCAAGATGAGGGCTTCCTATTGCTCTTCCTTCTACTAAAAAGATACATATATATTAAGTTATGTAGAAAACAGGATTTTCACAGATATTCACAGACTTTACAAATTATTTCTTACATAAATTGGATATGAGGAACTTTTAAACAGGATATTTAGACTTAGCAAGATGAGTTATGGAGTTTGCTGTCCAGGAATAAAGCCCCAAAGCATAGAAACTAATTGTGTCAAAGACTGGAAGAGTTTTTTTGTGCTGCGAGAGAAAACTGTTACCCACAAAGTTACATGGTGATGCAAATTTCCAGTGCATTAGTACTGATTATTGTGTTTTTCCATATTCAACTCCACACACTGAATTTTACACCTATTCTTGTTAACAGTGCCTCTGTCATTTTTAGTGAGCGCTACCTACTTGAGGCATTACAAATTTTCTTTTACTTCAAAAGATTTTAACATTTAAAGAGTGATATTCCCCTACCTGCTTTTTCTTGTAACATTATATGGTGTTTTTTTCAGTTTTAAACCATTAGAACTTTGAAGTGTTGTTTTAAAGCCTCAAAGGCAAGGAAAATTCAAGTGAAGACAGCAAAATTATGTTGCCCATTGATATTCAAGGTCAAGTACTAACAATTTTTCAAACAAGGTTCCAGAGTATTCCTGATATGGCCTTTAGAAGTTTATGAGAGTTTGGCTCCCCTAATTTTGCTTTGGGGAGTACTTCAAAAGAACTTATACAATCTCCAGGCTATCTGATTGGAATGCATTACCAGCGAACTGTTCTCTCCTTTGAGGATTTGTACCACAGCGGGACCCCAACAGACATCAAGCAGTAATGCAGAGTCTAAAACAAAGAATATATCTGAGAAATACAGTTCTGCTGTGAGACCAATGACAGTTACTTTCTCTCTCAGCCTCCCAGTGCAACACAGCAGGCCTCACGTGACTGAAGAAACATCTGGGTTTTATCTTGAGATAGGATTCCTAATATTTTTCTGTAGAGACACTTAAACACAGAATGCAAGTGCTGTTCAAGGCAACTTGCCATATTTATTGTTCAGAGTAGAAAGAGGCTAAACTTTTACATAAAATACTGTTTTTAAAATTTTTCTTGGCATTTTGAATTTTACGTGTTAATTGTAATGCTATCATTCTCTTTTTCCCCCCAAATTCTCATTCAAAACTGTAAAAAGGCATTCATTCAGCTTTTAACATTTTAAAATCAATATGCTCAATCTTGTAATGCAATAGACACTGCAGCACTAGGGATCTCATTAGACATTTTCCTGAAGTCTCCATGCAGCTCTTGACTTAGTTGCATTAACTCTATAAAATAAATACATATAACTACAGCTCCAAAAGTAAGAACTGCTAAACAGCACTGACTGTCATTTAATTATTTTCAAGGCTACAAAAATATCTCTTTGTACCAAATATTTTATACAACTCAAAATTACCACAGCTTTCTGCAGTTGCAAGACAAAACTCTCAAACCTACCAATGCTAGAGGCAAAAAAAGAAAAAGAGAAAGAAAAAAAAAAAAAAAAACCTCAGCCAGATAAAATATCTTAAGGTCCGGCTTTTTACATGTAAAGCAGCCGCAGCAAAATTATTCACATTCTTAGCACATAGCTGACCAGGACAAGATTCCACAGAGAGGTAAACAATTCCCCCAAGAGAGCAGCTGCATCTTCTTCAGACTGGGAGCTACGGGTTCGGGAGGGGGGTGGGGGGGAAGGGGAGAAATGACCATTGAGGTCCCCAAAACTGATGAGAAGCATGAAGAAAATACTACTTCTGCTCTGTGATAATGCTTCACTCCACTGTTCCTTTACTGTGCTCCATGAGAACACAGAAGTGTAGAAAGAAGTAAACAAATAAATAAATAAATGAAAAAGAAATTGAAGCTAGTTATAACACATGTTTTAATTAGTGTCCTAGAGGAACACTGTAAGTAGGAATCCAAGTCCAGTTCAACACAGATGAGTAGTGGATAAATATTAGATAGTGTTTAACAGAACTGAAAGGAACTGAAACAACTAAGTCATCCAGCTTTGCTTTTATTGTGCGATTATTATCAAAAGTATAGATTAAAGTATAAAGCTATTTCCTTCTAGGTTTTCACATTATCTCCGAAATTGTCCTTTTTAAAATTGTTTCTTTTTCCTTAACAGTATCTTTACTCAGTTCACCTCAATGTTACTTCTGATGGCTGCCAGCCAAGTGGCACACTTTAATAGTCAAGACACACAGTCCTGAAGAAGCATCTTTCTCTCTCCACTTCATTTACATGCAAAAGCTGTGAGATGTATTTTAGGTTGTTGTAAGAAAATAATTCCTCTGGAAAGATTCTCCTCCATGCCATCCCCTTGCACAGAAACCTGCCATGAGCCATCAATGAAATCAGCACAGCAATGTAGAAAACTACCACATCACTACTTTAAGCATTCATAGCTTACTATTCACATACCTGCTCCAGCTGCAAGTGTGTTGGCAGAAAACTATTTCTGTCTTGTCCCTGGCTGCCTGTCACTTTTCCCTGTGCCGGAGGTATCGTCTGCTTCCCTCTTGCCTGACCACACTTGCCACCAGAGCCAGCTGGGTTAGCACAGACATGTGATTCAGCTGTTGAAGCATTTTGCCCCAAGACAGCTAGGGTTAACTTCAGCAGCAGCTCAGCTGGGGCAGTAAGACCTCGGGGAGAGGAGGAGTAAGATAACACAGCAGATGGCCCTCCCTGGAGCACAGCTGGAAGGAGGAGAGCATGTGAGTGCAAGGCTGAGCTTTCTCTCAGCATTTCTTCTGACGGTGGTTGACAGCCAAGGCAGCTGCCACCACTCTCAACTCTGCTACTTTCTGTGCCTTCCCCATGTCGTACCCCCTCAATGCTCATGTCCCTCCCATCATCCCCAAAAAGTTATTTTGAACCTGGATCACTTCTCCAATCAGTTGTTGCTCAGTTCCACAAACACTGTCCTGGCACAGCTTGCAAGAACGAACTGAGGAGAAAGAGAGGGGAAACGGGCAGCTCTGGCAGCAAAAACAAGAGCTGCTCTCCTGGAGCTTCAGCCCAGGAGTCTCCTCTACTTGCTTCACACCAGCCTACAAACTTCCCAGGTGAAAGGAATATGCTTGTGGTATGTCAGATCATAAGGTCTTTCTTTTGTTTTGTTTTTTTTTTTTTTTTTTTCCCTGGCCTCTGTGCTGCACTAAGAAATACTTTAAGTGCCGTAT
Organism: Taeniopygia guttata; assembly: GCF_048771995.1. Classification (NCBI taxonomy): domain Eukaryota; kingdom Metazoa; phylum Chordata; class Aves; order Passeriformes; family Estrildidae; genus Taeniopygia; species Taeniopygia guttata. The sequence continues at coordinate 70,229,732 of NC_133024.1, read as the reverse complement.
TTTGTATGTTGGTATCATACTAAGTTTAACAAGCTAATCCCTCCCCGACTTGTGCAGTTATCACCTAATATTTCAAGGCAAAACTAGGACATTTTTTAAAAATACATTTGATCATTTAAAAAGATATAGCCAAAGGGAAACAGTCTTACATGACAGGCTATAAATCAACATGTTAGACGAGAAATTTTAAACCACAGAAGAAGGAAAAAAAATCTCACTGTAACAAGCCAATAAAAACCCTCTAACACTCTAGAATATATTGGACCTATTCCACAACAACTATATTTCTTATGAAAATACATTATTTGAACTCCAGAGAAGTCTGAACCTGATTAAACTAAAACAAAGGAGAGGGAGGAAAGCAGAGCAGAGGATTCTACTCATCCTTCTTTCACAACTGAAGTCTGAGGAGGGAGTCTGAGAAAGTTCAAACAGATACACTCTCTTGAATAAGTCACTTAGTGTAGACACATTTGCTTAGTAGCTCCCAGTAATGCTGGCAGGGGCTCAGTATTCCTCACCCCTCTCCTTCAAGCCTTTACTCAAACTTCTAGGAGACTCTTATTTTCCAATGCTTTTAACCTATATAATTTGATAGGAGAACTGCCAATTGTTTTTCATGCTTCATTATTACTATTAAGTTCAATACTTGGCCAAGTATCATTTTGAGAAATGTTCACTGATGACACAAAGCTGAGAGGAGTGGCCAATACCCCAGAGGTCTGTGCAGCGCTTTAGAAGGACTTTGACAAGTCGGAGAGATGGGCAGAGAGGAACTGTCTGGAATTCAACAAAGGCAAACACAGAGTTCTGCATCTGGGGAGGAATAACCCCAGGCACCAGCACAGGCTGGGGTGACCTGCTGGAAAGCAGCTCTGTGGAGAAGGACCTGGGGGGCCTGGTGGACAACAAGGTGTCCATGAGCCAGAAGTGTCCTCATGGCCAAGAAGGCCAGTGGGATCCTGGGATGCATTAGGAAGAGCAGTGCAGGTCGAGGGAGGAGATCCTGCTCCTCTACTCTGCCCTGGTGGGGCACAACTGGAGTGCTGGGTCCAGTTCTGGGCTCCTTGGTACAAGAAAGACACAGAGCTCCTGGAGGGGGTCCAGCAGAGGGTTACAAAGATGATTATAGTGCCAGAGCATCCCTCCTGAGTAGAGACTGAGGGAGCTGGGCTGTTCAGCCTTGAGAAGAGAAAACAGAGGGGACCTCAACAGTGTACACAAATGTATAAACGGAGGGTGTCAAGAGGGTGGATCCAGGCTCTCCTCAGTGGTGCCAAGCAATAGGACAACAGGAAACAGGCAGAAACTGATGCACAGAAGTTCCACTTGAACATAAGGAGGAACTACTTTACTGTGCAGTGACCAAGCACTGGAACAGACTGCCCACAGAAGTTGTGGATGGAGCCTCCCTCACTGGAGATATTCAAGGACCATCTGGAGACAATCCTGTGCCATGTGCTCTAGGATGGCCCTGCTTGAGCAGGGAAGCTGAACCAGATGACCCACTGTGGTCCCATTCAACCTGACCCATTCTGTGGTTCTGTAATTCTTATAATCATCATTATTATTATTACAACCCATGCTCAGTTGCATGAATACTATTTAAAGACAGCAGTGTTTCTTCTAAAATCTTTAAGGGTGCAAAACATTAAGAAACAAAAAGAGACAAGTGATCACTTTCCTTCATTCAGGAAACATATTCTTAAAATTTAGGTCTACAGCAAAACCACACTGAGCAATATTCTTCTTGAGTATTTCAGCAGCAGAATGAAAACCAGACCATACTTTAATGGGGTAACACCAGCAGTAACAAGTACAACACTACATGGCATGGGAGGGAGGATTCGTAAGACATTCCAGAAACTAAGACCCAACAATGTCCAGTAATGCACAGGTGAATGTCTTGATTTCTGCATGAAGTGAAAAGAATTCAGTTTCTCCACACCTGTTCGACAAAGCTGCCAAAGGTAAGGACATATGTCTGGTTAGGCAATCAAGTTTCAACTTCCTAAACTTGCCCTAAGAGAACTGGGTGGAGACAGTCCTCCTAGTGATTGCTAATCTGCAAGCATGTTGCCAAGTACTGTTAAATATGTCCCCGCATCAGATCACACTGCAGGTTCATGGGAAGATCTATGTTCGTATTCTTCAAGCACGCCAAGCACAAAACAAAGCTAAGCCTCCATGACAGTGATACATGGAGATGGTCCCCTGTATTTTGATGATCAGGGTCACTCTACACTGAGAGGTCATCTTGGGGTAGTTTCTACAGTTCCAGACAAATGGTCTTTCCTCACTTTCACTTACTTGGCTTCCAACTGTGTGCACACTGCCTTGCACAGTGCTGTGAGATGCAGAATCACAGATGCAGTGATTCCTGAACAGCAGTGTTCAAGCAGTGCTTCCAAGGCCAACATCTGCTTCCTTTAACAGCCATTGTGGCTGTCTATTCCTCTTCTCCAAGGCATTCATCAGCATTTTAAATTGTTTGCATTATGGTTAATTACTTTTAATCAAGCTCTCCAGTGTCTGCCACCACCTTCAGAGACTAACCAGAGGCCAGTGGCAGGCAGGCTTAGAAGTATGTGCATACATATATATATGATATATGTATATATATATGCACACATACAAAACTATGTATGAAAACCTGAATTCAGGAATGTTTTTCCACAAATGAAATGTGTAGGATTTATTTTCAGAACATGCAATAGCTGAGGTTGTTGGAACTATCCAAAGTACTGCCTTGCAAAAGAAAACAGTAATACAGCCATAGTAGTTCCATATGTAGCCCATTGGTTGAGTGACTATAATGATTCTTGTATATCAATTTTAATAGTTGGTTTTCAACTTGCAGCTTTTCTCTGCAAAAGTTTAGAGCTAGGAAACTAGAGTAGATGTACCCTAAGCAGTAATAATCTGACAATCGAAATTTTAAACAGGATCTATGTGCTAAAAGCCAAATGAGCTTTCAGTGAGTATTACAATGCTCCCATCTAAGCAATCTCTACACCAAGTGACTTTGCAACCTGAAGTGCATGGACTGGGCCATCCCACCAGCTGACTACTCATTTACTCCTGTCTGAACATTAAGCCATTTTTTCAGTACAACTTCAAGGTGTCCTCTTGTAGAACGTTAAATAAGCAGACAGTAAGAACAACAGAGATCTCTATGCAAACAATAAAACCTCTGAACATCATTATCCTTTCATCTTTTCTGCATTGCAGTCTTCTTAAATCTCTATCCTAGAAAAATCAGTCCAGCTTGTCACATCTTCTGGGTAGAGACCTCATTTTTTACAACAATATTGCACCAAACAGCTTTACGCCAATGTCAGGGTGAAATGGTGGCTTTTTATTTGATTATCACTGCAATGTAAATGTGAAATCCAAAGTGAGTAGTAAAACTCTTGTTAGCCATTTACACTGGTAATACCATCCAAATCATACCGAAGTTTTATCAGTTTCTAACATGCAGGTCATAAACCAAAGATTTTGTCGGCTAGGAAAGGTACAATAATTTTTTTTGTAATGTCATTACAAATGCTTAGAAAATTCTGTGAACACTGACAGCATAATTTAGAGAAGAAAGAGAGAAAATACCAGGTATGCTACAAGTTACAGGAATATCTTAGCTGTTTATTATACCTGCTTATTCAGTCCATGTAATCTGAAATCCTACTTAATCTGTAATGTGAAAGCTACCAATATTAAAGAGATTTGAGCATCATTTAAGGCCAAAATCTGTGCAAAATCCTAAGTCTAAGTAAATGGACTTAGCACGTGTGTGTACTGGTGAAATAGGAGGACTCTTTTATTGCTCCAAATAGGCAGCAAAACTCTGCCCGATGAAATCACTAGGAATTTTACAGCTGATTCCAGTGAGGGCAGAAATTCAGCTCAAGAATTTTTTGTATTCTAACATGGTGGGGCTGGGTATACAATCCCAGTCTACATGCATAGTGGATCTGAAATCCCGAACACACTGCTCTTCCTTCACACTACTTTCACAAAACACTCTCATCTCACTGCATTCTGCACAGCAATGCTCAGACAACAGATGGGCTCTGAGCAGACTGTACAGGAAAAAAGTTCACTTTTTCTCTTCTGACCCAAGCAACCAAGGTGGACCCCCTGTTGCTGCAGGTGGGGTCTGAGGAAGGAGGACAATGTTACCCAGTAGTAGATAAAATTAAAAGGCCTTCCCATCCCCCTGCAGCATTTCCTGCAGTGCTCCATACACTAAAAGTCATATAACACTACAAGCTGGATCACAACTCAGTGCATTCCACTGCACTTTGTCACGCTTCCCTGACCGATACTATGCCAAAAATTACTAGCTTTAACAGTTCTCTGGTGAACAAAAGAGCTTTTGCAACTCTGAAACAGAGCTGAGTTTTTAATTCATGTTAAATCTGCTTTTCTGTTCTGAAGGAACATTTTTAACGCTGCCTGTAATTCCCCTTCTGTGCTTTTTTTACTTCTGTAGTGACTCTTGTGAAGCTAAAGGAAAAAATCAAGCTGACTAATTTTAAAAGCCTTAAAGAGATCTCTAAAACATGCCTGAAGGAAGAAAAATATGACCTAGCAAAATACAAAGATGAAAAAGATACACATCACATTCATATAAATCTAAATCATGGCAATAAGATTCACAAGAAGGCTACCATAGACAACAAAATCCAAAGTATAATTGCCAGCTGAGCACAATCTTGGAACAATACAAGACTGCTCCAACAAATTCAGATACTCTTGCAGTATAGAACTATGCCCTAAGAAATTTTCCTCTGTAATCTTTTATGCAAAACTCATGCCTACAATTACCAGAAGAACCTGATTATGAGAAAACTGTAAAACAAACACAAGCACTTAACAGAGTAAAATGCTCATTATGGCAATGCTTGATTCCTCTCTGTAGCAGAATACCAGCATGATGCATGTGCACCCAAAAAAGGGATCCTGTCTCCCTCCAAGCCAGTTAGCTTTGCTCAGCAGATCAAGAACTGTTGCTGGCTCCAGCCCATTTTTGGAACAGCGGGTTTCACTATCCAACCCCATCTCCAGGCTGACCTGGAAACATGCTGGCTCTGATTTCTCCTTGCATATGGAAATAATAAAGCTATTTTTACATGAAAAGCAAATCCTTTATTTTCTTAAAAATAAGAACAACCATTGCAACAAGCACAGAAGCCAGGTGTTTCAAATAGAGGAGGGTGTTACCTGAAAGTACAAAAATCAATTAAACCTTGTGAACAGAGTATGTGGCCAGAATGAGGGGTTAAGCATGACTTTAGACAGCAAGCAAAGAAAAAACTGAAAAGAGGGTGGGAGGGAGGAATGCAAGGTAACTTGGAGCTCTTAAATTCAGTAAACTGAGAAGGTGGGGAAGCACCTCTGCAGTGACACCAGCTAGAGCCAGGAGCAGGCACACACTGGGGGAACTGTGGTGGCAACCCCACACTGCTCTCCCTAGTGTGCAGGGAGCAGTTCAGGCTGCTGCTTCTTCCACCCTGCAGAGTGGAAGAAAAATGCTTTCCCAACACCCTGAGCATGATCTCTTCAAGCTAGATACACCAGGTAAAACAACCAGTTCCTATTAATGGTTGAGTTCAGCACTACCACCTTTGAGACCCAACTGCCCTTTCCCCTCAGGTAAATGCCAAATATCAGCCTCTCTGCTCACACACTCAGTTCCTGCTTTTTAGCAGGAGCTTCATCCTTGTTACACTTCCCATTGGCCACCATCATTGTCAGAGATCACTCTCCTGTCAGAGTTTAAACCTCAACAGTGATACTTCCTCTATCTATTAGCTGCCCTAATCTGTGAATCAAAAAGAAAAGAAAAAAAAAAAAAGCCTCTTCTCAGACTTGGGCTACAAAGCTACTATGTGAATGAGGCAAAACAAACTAGCTCTCTGTTTAGTGGCAGGAATTTCCCCAAATTCATGGGCTCAATAGTTTGTTTGCGAGGAGGGCTCCACTAGTTTGACTCAGAGCTTCTTCTAAAGCTAGGGAATGGTCCTGCTTCCCTAAGTCAATAGGAGACAGGAAGAGAAGGAAGTTATATGCATGGCAGAAACTAAGGTAACTGGCCTGCCCCAGCTCGACGTAGATGCTGCGCTGATGCTGTGGCTGTTGCTGTTTGGCCTGTGTAGGGCAGGGTGAAGACTGAGTTTATACTCCACTACACAGTGGCAAACTTGGGAGCACAAACCCTCCTGCTCAAAGCAAGAAATCATTCTTCACAAAAACCAAAAAAATCCTGCTAAGCATGTAACACTGGTATTTGCCCAAAATAGTGCTCCTGGAGGTGGTGAACACATAGCAGGACATTCTGACCTTCCCAGGAATCTGGGAGAAGGCAGCTCTGCCTCCAAAGCAGAGCTGTGTCTCACACTCTCCCCATCCTGAGCAGTGGTGTTCCAGGTTTGGGGGGCAACAGATTCTCCCCGGCAGCAAATCTGAATGCCCATTTCTGCCTGAGTGAGGAGCAACAGCAAGTTCTCAACCTCCACCAGTTTCTAACACTTCCAAATCACAGAGAAGTTCCTGGAAAAATCTGTTGCTACTGATTTTACAGCACGAAAGTAATAGTGAAAAAATACTTTTTCAAGTTACTTTCATGTGGTTAAGAGCCCTGAAGGTTCTCTTCTCAGCAAACAGAGATGAGGGGCAGGGGGAGGCACACCAACGCAAATGAAAATTCTTGTGGTTTGCTTTTGAATTTGCTGGCACTTCCCAGTGAGGTCCTCTTGTAGTATGGGGAGCTGGCTCATCACATGTCCTAGCTGACACTGATGACTTTTGCCCACTTGTAGATTCCTAGCCTCTAGGTCTTCAATTTGCACTGCTGAACACTGCACCAGTAACTTCTCTCCACTACTTGCATGACCACAACACCACACATTTCACAGGCTTGCCATTAAACACCTTTCAGAAAGCACTCAATGGACATAGTGCTTGCATTAAAGAACATAATAAAAAATAGGATGGCCAACGTGCAAGAAATGATCACAGGAAGAAGATGGAAGCGAGTTGCCAGCATAGCAACTGCTGAAGCATCTGGAAGAAAAATAAAGATTCCACCCTGCTCCAGCACACAGCCACTAGGTTGCTACCATGCCTGGCCAGCACAGATCACATGGGCAATCAGGGGATCATCTAAAATACAGGGATCATCTGAAATAGAATCAAACTGTGCTGGACAACCAGAAAAAACAGGCTCCACCAAGGTGTAACGCATATCATTTGGAGCACTCACTTGGAGACAGGACAAACCCAGCCCAGTATGGAGTGAATTTATCTTGATTCAAAGGTCTCTGTCTTTTGACCACAACTTTTTATATTTTTAATTGGTACAATCAGATTTTTTTTTTTGTAAACAAGGATACCCCACACAAATTAGTATTTCAATTACATTGACTGAATTGGATTTTATGCATCTTTATCAGGCTGACATCTGGCAGGATGGTGGAATGAATACAGTAACTGTGGCAATGCTGGAAGAAAAGCATGAATGGGACAGGTGGCTGGTTTAAGCACAGTCTATGAAGCCCTGACGCTGAATAGAAGAAGATAGAGAAATGAAAGCATACAGGGTGCGCTGGCAAAGTTACATTACAGTTGCATCTATAGTTCTTTAACATGTCACACCAAATTTTTTTATATGAAAGGCTGAAGTCTATAAAGGAGTTATTCCTTAGTCCTTAGTAGTTTGCAATTATAAAAAAAAAATCAACTAATTTAGGGTATTCAGAAGCACACTGAGAAAGGCCTGTAGGAGGTGTTGAATATTAGTCATTCAAACCAATGGAGCAGAAAAAGCAATGCAATAGGACAACAGGGAAATAAAGGAAGGTATAGACCTGAAGAATCTGGAAGATAAGATACGGTGGGAAAACAAAATAAAACAAACAGGGAGGGAATGAAGCTGCAGATCAGCAACAGTGATCTCTAAGCCACAGCTGACATTTTCTTTTGTTTTGAAACAATCCCCATCCAAGAGATTCAAATAGTGGATAAAATCCAAACGTAGCCATATAAAGACTTTTACAGGAGTAATTTTACACTCCTAGTTCTTCTTCTAAAGTCAGTCTCTTAAAAGGGCAGAAACTTAACCATATTATCACCCAGTAGCAGCAGTCTTCTTTCTAGCATTTTATGTGTGTGAGGTGCAAGACCCTGCATCTTTGCATGTTTTGGATTACATGAGTAATTTACAAACCTTGCGTTAGAATAATTAAGGATATTGAAAAGAAGGATAATGAAGGGTATAGAGAACAGTTGCAAAATGCTTGGCCATTTAAGCAGTAAACATTTAAATCCCACAATTTTCCCAATTCCCACTGTATTTGTATTTCTCTAAGTGCATACATGACTGTGTGTGTCACAGTAAGTTTCACACATGCAGACATACACTGATAACAATTAAAGACAAAGCAGCAGCACAGGACAGAGTTCTTTTCACAGACTGTCCTTGCCATAGCCATTACCTGATTCACAAAGTTACAGGTACCCAGTGTTCTTTGACTTCAGCCTTCTGAAAATTAACTGACCTAGAAATAATTTTTTTAAAGTATTTTCATATCCTCTCTCATTCTTTTCATCCTTCACCTCCCTAAGGAAATATTTTTAATTACCTGGATTCACTCAAAATGAAGAGCACAAATTTCTCATCAGGAAAAATCCATCTCTTACACTGCAGGGAAGCAGAACATATTGTCAAACATTAGAATGTTGTTTCCTTAGACTGAAAAAGAAATCCTCAATATAGTACTGTGGATTAAGTTCTTCACAAACAGCTGGAACAGTGCAGACACTGCAGTCATGCCAATACATATATGCACACACACATTGCTTGTATGAACCCAAATTTCTACGTGTCAATTTGTAATCCAGAAGTTTCTTGTGAACTGCCAGTGACTGCCCAGATGGCAGGAGAACTCCATTAGAAACAAATCAGTTTTGCTGTGCTGCAGCTATAATGGGAGACCCCATCAAGATCAGAGCTCACAGAACCACTTCAACAGAAGCTGCCCAATAACATAAAGCCAATATTATTTCTATCAGCAACAGTATTTTGGGTGATGTGCAGCAAATCAGCATGATGATGAGCAGGAGTTTGACCAGCTGACTTTCACCAGGCTTTTATTAAAGCATCTTCTGGAGATGGGAAACTGGGATCCCTCCCAAGCCTGGACAATAAGAGACTGCTACTGCTAGGATAAGACCACAACGCCACAGCAACATCAGCCTCTAATTTGGTAATCAGAGGCCTTGTTAAATATTTTTTTCCAAAAATCTAGGGAATTATAAAAACTTAGAAATAAGTGCCAGCATTTCCCACTCTAAGCCTTAGCTCCAAGCAACATAAAAATGTCAGATCTGATCTACACTTACAATTAGGTTATGAACATAAGCAGAAGGAGTGAAAGAAGTTAGATGTATTTCACATGATATACACATAACCTACATAAGTTTAAAGCCTAAGTTAACACAAATATTTATAGCTTTAAGCAAACAATGATCATATGTCTGTCCCTGTTTGATTTTACTGGTGCAAATTGCATTTGTTCCAGCAGTACTTGATTGTGGAACATCTACTCTATAGCTAGAGTAGCTATAGCCACAGGCAGCTTATAATCCACTCAGAATGCAAGGAAAACCTTGGTCTAACCAGCTGTTTCTTAAGAGTGATTCAAGGCAATGGTGGGAAATTAATGGACTTTAAATTAATTAATATCCACTACACGAGAAAAACAGCAGCTGGTACCAGCACAAGATTTGAAGGGCTCTTTCACATCTCTCCTCACCTACTTCAGACAGCACTGCATACAAGCATTTGCAAGTCAGAGACAGGCAGCACCCAAGAAGCAAAGATTGCAAGTACTGGAGCCTGATTTATGGAAGATTAGGGGGACATATGGACAACACACACGGTACATGGACATTCTATAGGAGGTGACACCACAAGCAGCTGCTGAGCAGAATTTGAATGCTGAGCCCATGGGAGCACCAACAAGCTGTGGTCTGCTCGAGATGGGGGTACAGCAAGAAAAAACTGAGAAAAACAAATGTAATTGTATGTTATTTTACGTATATTTGCCTATGCTTTAGAAAAAGAAAATCAATTTTTTTTTAAAAATCACTCCACAGAAGTATGACACATACCTGCATATCACATGAGTAGCAAGGAATTTTTATTTTCATTGTACTGATATTTAATTAGCAGCTTTAACATAAGCTTTTAATTAATTTAGTAACTACTAAAAAACATTCCTAGGTTGAATTGAGTTCTAAATGCACACCTTGACCTACCCTAAAAACCGTAGCATACAAAAGTCTTGTATCAAGTCTTTCCACTGAAATCTCTCTAAGTATAAAAGTGTCATTCAATTCTTTTAAGAAAGAAGAGAACCCCCACAGACAAGCAAAAAACACCCCACATCCCCCTTCCAATGCAGAGATGCTATTTTTCAGTCTCAGAATAAAATATAAAATTACACTGATCCCTCTCAGATACTGAAGCTAAAATAACAGCAGAGATTTAGGCTGCGAACAACCTAAAAAATGCAAAAGGAACTGCTACACCCTACTACCATTGTGATATCAGCTTCCTGTTAGAATAATAATGGCAATCTTCACTTTTTGTCACGAGGGCTTTTTATTCAGAGACTGAAGTAAACGCTTATGCAGATTTTTCAGTGACTGTGAAGAAGTCATTTCCTTTCTCACAAAAAAAAAAAAAAAACAAACCATAGCTCAAAATTCTGCTGGCAATTAGATTTTAATAAATACAATTTAAGTATGCAGTGCAAGTTAATCCTGTACCCTGTTATAGCAATATACAATTTTATATTTTTATATTAACTCCCAAGCTTCTAGAATGTTATCTGATATGAGGAATAGGAAAGTTTAAGATAACTCAAGATTCACACTTATCTACAGTTGAAGTCTAGCATCTGATTCCTGTGCTATCATTTCAAAGACAAGATGTGATTTATTCTATAGTTTGATAAAGAAGAAAAAAGACTAACAGGAATTAAGGGCAGAGTTGAAAATATTCTTGTTCAGTGCAATATTACTGCCCAGCTGCCAAATCTTGTCATGTGAAGGAGAATACACGATCATTTACAACTGGTAATAAATATTTCCACCACCACAAAACTCAAGGGAAAATACTTTTCTTCCGTCTCCAAGAGAAGCATATTCCAAGCCATACTCACACAGAACAATACCAAGAGCACCTTCTCAAATACACCGTGGGAGTTGTGTCATTACACAGACAATCTAAGTATGCGCATTAAGCCAGTACCATCAAGAAGTGACAGAAGCAGAGGAAGACTGGAGACAAGAGAAAAGGCTTAGGAGAGAAAGGTGTCAGAAGCTATCAGCTGAAAAGCAATCTCCACCTCTTGCTTTCAGCCCCTGGAAAGCTATGACTCACTTTTTTTCTGAAGAACTGAAATTACTTAAGTTGCTAACCTCAGGCATATTAGTGGGAAAACACATTCCGTTACATGCTTTGATGGAAGAACACTGTATTATACTGCAAATCTCTCAGAAAGACTGAAACCAAAAAGGGAGGTTAGAAAGAAAAAAGTGTAGGAAAAGTGTAGGAAAAGGGTATGAAACAAGTCCTCAGTACATCTATTAAAGAGAAGGCAGAGTGAACAACTTACCTTCAAATGATGGATGCAAATGAAACACCCAAGAGACTGTTGGCCTGAATTATCAGATCTATTTCAGTTGCTAAAATAAAACCTTTCCCCTGCATTCAGCAGTGAGTGCCCTCATTTGAACATCCCTTTTCTCCTCCCTGTAATCCAAAATACTTCTACAAGCAGCACAGCTTGTAATGACTTGCACCACATTAGCTCAACTGGTCAGAGCATGGTGCTAACAACACCAAGGGCACAGGTTAGATCCCTATATGGGCTGTTCACCTAAGGGCTGGACTTGATGACCCTTGCAGATTCCTTTCAATTCAAAATATTCTGTGATCCTCACCTTTAAAGAATGTCCCACAGAATAACCCAGGCAATCTTATAACAGCTCATTCTTCAGTCATTTTTCATTAACCAAAATATCTGGACTTAAAACATCCAGAACATGACTAAGATGTTCATTCTGGAGATTTTGGTAAATAACTGGGCAGGCATAACTCCTAACACAGGTAAAGTTTACTCAAGCAAACACAAAAATTTGTTACAGGACAGGTCAATGTTATGAGATTAATTCTCTTATTTGCTATTGCAATTTTTGTGTCCTTCACCTTGAAGGTAAGCAGTCTCTTTAAACTTGTCCTCTTAACAAATACATCACTACAGACATTTTATTGCAGCAAAGCTTCAGCAAGTCTGTTATCAAAACAAAACTCTACACTGTATCTGCTTCCTGTCACCACTCCAACTTTATGATGAAAAGTCCTACTGCTCAGTAACACACTCCTTGATGGCACATGGATCATAGGTGGACGAGCATGACCTATACAGAACAGGAAGAACAGAACACTAGTTCTACATGCTAAATGCAAAAAAAAGGACTTTTTGCTCAAGCTCTATTTTGCAGAACAGAATTTCCCTCACTTAAAGAACTGCAAATATTTGTTCAAATTGAGAGAAATACTTTATTCCCCATTCTCAACACCTGAAACCAATCAGCATTGCCAAACCAGGGTAGAAACTTTGCCAAATGGGTTCAATAAAAAGAAGGTAAGCCATGATGAAGAGACTGAAAGAATCCTGGAATGCAACAAGAATTTAAAAAAAAAAAAAAAAAAACAACAAAAAAAAACCAACCAAAACCCCCACCCCACTTCTACAAACTGAATCTCATTAATTCAACATAGCATTGATGACAAGGTAGTCAACTTGATACTCTTACACACATTATTACACCATTCCACAGGCACCATTCGATTTCCTTGAAAGACACTACAATTAGTAACCAATGGACAGATCTTCCCCTTAGAAATATCCTGATATTGGCACAGGGGGTACATGTTTTACTCCAGATATTTATAAAAGCCTCTGGAGAAAATGAAGCATAAGAACTTCCCCACTTCACATATTCATAGTTGTACAGCAGATAGTATGTTACTGGCAGTATGTAACCTGTAAAAAATCCTAAAACATGATTTTTTCTTAAAAATAGCTGCCCAGACAAACCATGTCTAGAAATCTTCAACCAGAAAAGGCACCCTTTACTCAAAGGAACGTTTGCTTGAGGGAAAATAAAAAAAAAAAAAAAACCAACACAAGTGACAAGTGTGTAACATTCCACAGTTCATCTAGAACTGCTGCAGCCCACTCTAGATTACAATGCCAGTGGCTGTTTATGCTCTAAGGAAGTACAGTAAGTACAGTACAGCCCATTCAGGTTGTTGGAATGCCACTGATCATACACTCAATTGCATCTATTCATTAGAAACACTCAGTCCACAACAGCAGCTGCTTTTACCACCACACCCCAAACGCTGCCCAGTTGCCCCAGGTGATTCCAGTGGTTTACCAGCCCACAGGGACAGATGCCCCACACTCTTGTCCCCCTACAGTGACTGCAAGTTACACTTCCAAGCCCAAGGACTTTTATTTACTAAAGAATGGCATATTAGGTGTGCTTTTGGCTTCAAGCTTTTACAAAGAAAAAGCTTTGGTCTTTTGCAGTCATGCTCTATGAGTTTCAAAACTATTCAGGCTGCACTAATTATTTTTAATTGAAACTCACTAAATAATTACTGTTGAAAGGATGACTTAAGCAAACAACAGACAAGTTGCACCATCCGTTTCAGAAAAATAATGACTAGTTATGTGTGTTATTTTGTTTTTTATCTCTTAAAAAAAAGAAAATATATAATCGTGGATTCTTTCAGGTGAACAGTGAAGTCCCCATTAAGTTTAGGGGATCAGATTTCACTATAAAACTAAAAACTACACAATGGCTGAAAAATAAATCTTTCTGGAAGAAAATAGGTCATTTAAAAGAATACTGGCAACTTCCTAACCAATTAAAAAAATTTGTTTTCATATGTAACACCTATCATGACTGCAACTGAAAGACATGAGAATTCGATATTTACTTAATGAATTACAATGCACTTCATATACTTATTAAGTCTACCAATTGGTTTATAACGAACCTCCTGGCTGTGTGGGACTTTCATAGAGCAAGAGTAAAGTAATAAAATGTTATGTTTCCTTTTTATTTAATAAAGCCAAATTCAACTTCATCTTAAAACTTAAGAGTCACTTCAGGTAGAACAGGAAGCTATAAACCCCAATAAGCAACATCTCTTTTAGGATCAAAATGGTTGTTAAAATCTATCCATGCTACAGATATGTGGAGCTAGTTAGAGTAATTCAAATATCCTTTCCCTAAACTCTAAAATTAGTTTGCTTTTCAGTTGTCACTACTTCTCTTTACCCTTCCAAAAGCCCTTATTGTGGCTTAATAGACGGACTGAAGAAGAATCCTAATCCTTGCATGGTGTCCACTGCAACATTTTCCACAAGGTGTTGCTTTTCAGTGTTCCATCCAGGACACCAAAAAGCATCAGCTCAAATCAAGCTGGAAAACTGAGTTCCCATAAAATAAAACTTTCAGTGTTATAGCCCTCTACTCCTTCTTCACAGCTTCCTAGAATGCTCATGAATAGAGCTCCATATGACAAACTGCCAGACGCTTAGGATACTTGCAGCACCTGAAGAGCTGATTTGCATACCATGAAGCAGGATCAGGAGGGGTAAGATTTTGTATTCTGCAGGCTTGCTCTAGTGGAAGGCTGAAGCAGAACATGAGCTGTTCATGGACTGAAATCCTTAACCTCAAAACAGCTTCTCATAGCTTTTGAAAGGGGAAGGTTGGGTGTAGGCTTCAATGCCCATTTACCGATCTCACACAAGCATTGGGTTCAGAGGTAAATAAAAGCATCCCCAAAAAAACTGAAGCTGCCTTCACTTCTCTGTTAAATCTGAGATCTTTTGCTGCCCACAGGACTACAGAAGATGTCCACATAGTAGGCATTTAAAGGCTTTGATTCACAAGCAGGGAAAGGATAGCTTGGGATCACTGATTTAAAACACATCATGATACGAAACAGTTCAACATCTGATTCAAATCAGCTCAGGCACCAGGGGGAAAAGAAGAACCTAGAGGTAGCAATCAGGTCTGTCACCCTACACTATGCGGTCTCCAAGGTCAGATACCATCCACATTGTCTCAAGAAGCTCCACTCATTCACAACCCTCCAGGACAGTGAATCTTTATGTGGTTTGGACTCACCCTAGGAAGCTCAGCACTTTTATTCACAGCATTCCAGTCTTGAAACCTCTATTTGGACTCTAGCCAAATGTGACCCTGGTTAAGCCTAGACCTCAGTGCCAAACACGCTTAAAAAATAGGCCTAATAATGCAATTGCCAGGCAACAAGTCACAGCTAGGGAGAAACAACAAATGGGAGGATGGAAGCATCATGGTCAATGAGGAGGGGCAGAGAAAGCCCAACCAAAAATGTGAGCAAAATTTAAGGAGCAAAAATCTCCACACCAGAGTCAGAACTAGATTCAATGCTCTAGAAGCAGCAATACCACTGTATGAACATTGAAGCCAAATTAGCTGAATATATTAAAAAATTTACACATATAATTCATTATACTGCTTTGAATACCAAGACATTTTAACAAGTGTTCAGGTATTTCTGTTTTATACATTGGCTTAACATTACAATGCTGTAGTGTGCTCAAAGTAGTTTCCAAGATTTCAGTTCAATAAGCCAAGTTCTATGTGTGAATTATTTGTCCCTGTAACCTACAAAATTTGCATTTCCAATCCAGAATACAGCTGTGCTCATTTAACCTTGGCTCTTATGCACAGGGATTGTTCCCATCCTAAACAACTAGGGAAATTTAGAGGCTAGAGTTCTAAAAAATACTGTTTTCATGGTGTACTAGAGATCAGAGAAAATCCTTATTTCCTCCAGTTAAATAATTCAGTACAGCATCTTGGTTCACTGGACTAGGAAGTGTTTAGTTGTTCTGCAGCACTTCTTATTAGATATGCAATCTACTCTAGCTCTGATTATCTTGTGTAGCATAAACTCTTTGGCATAGAAACAGCACTAATTAATATTTATATAGCTCCAGGGAAATGCATACTGTTATACTGTTTATAATAATGCTTGATGTTAGTTTTGTTATACAGAATCAGAATATAGTCTAGGAGAGTAAAAAGACTCACATTCTGCAATGAGTGAATGGCTAAGTTTTGAAATCAAGGAGACACCACTGAAAGCACTTTGGTTTTAAATCTCTCCAAATTGTATCAAGGACTATAAATGGAAACGTTTCAGCTATTCAATCACTGCTATTCAATCACACGGGGAAAAAAGTGTTCCTACAACGCTTAGAATCTGAACATAAACCAGCATTTTTTCTCTAAAAAGCAAAATTTTCAACTACTCCTGGACAGAGGTTAAAGTTGACACCAACACTGGAAGCACAAGCAAGATGAATGCAGCTCAACACAAAAAGACTGTGTTGTGCACCATGTGAAAAGTCTTTGAATTAAGAATATATTCTAGCATCAATCCTAGGATGACATAAATAAAAAGCATCTCTACATCAAGTCTCTGATCTGAGCAGTGCTACCACCTCTTAACAGAAGCAGAGAAAGCAAAGAAGGAAAGGTGTGGACAGAATCACTGCAGTCAGTTGAACATCCATCCAAGCCCTCCTTCTGGCCAACAGCAAGTGAGATTCTTCAAATACCAGATATTGTGTCTATCATTTCTTACAGTTTTTTCTGACAGTGAGCTGGGCTTAGATATGCTAGACAAAATTCCACCCTACTACTCACAACTAAGGCTTGTTACTAAGTATTGCAGGGAAAATGAAGAAACAAAAAAGAAATAAGAAGAAAAGAAAGCTTAAAAAAAAGAGACAAGCTACCCTGTTCAGTCTCATATATCAACTGGGGAAAACATAGAAGTATCATAGAAGAATCCTAGAGGTGACCATGACTGTCTTTAACATAAATGAACCCAACACTAGTCACATCTGTCCCCAGTAAGTTAATCTATTCTGCTGCTCATACAGCAATATGACTGCCAGAAGAATCAGTGCATTTCCATGATTTTGACAGCCACCATCAAAATCCTTTCTTCAGCCCACAGTATAAACTTGTTTTGACAGCAGTGCCAATTCCCATTCCCAACTCATACGTACCTGATCACAACCCGCATTCACCAGCTCCTGGAGCATCTGCCTGTTGACTTCCACAGCTGCTGTGGTGCTTGACTCATTAGCAAAGGGCAGCAGAGAATATCTGATTTCTCGCAGAGCTTTCTGATACGGTCCAAATTTGGGAGTTTGTCTCATCTGCTGCTGCCTTGCAGCATCCTTCCCTATTAAAATCTTAGGGTCCAGAGAAGTTTCACTGCCTGCTCCAATTGGCAGTCCCTGACCTGAAGATTTGGATGGCTGCTTTAAACCTTCTCGAATCTCTTGCAACCTTTGTCTGCTGTTTCCAGAATACGTTGTAGCAGGAAAAGTCTTTGGCCTCATTGTTAATCCAGTTTTCTCTGAGCATAAATACAGCTTTACTCTTTGTTTCTTTTAAATTATTTCAAAAAAAGTGTCACTTGATGGTATCAATTTCTTGTAAACATAATCCTTGAAAGCGAAGAAGAAAAGGCAAAATTCTCAGAGATTTCTGCCAACGTTTCACTTCAGCTCACAATCTTCACATTTCCTACGGAAAATGAAAATCTGCGGAATCATCGTTTTGCAGACTGACAGTGACTGAAACAAAAGAAAATAGAAAGTATGTTCAATTAAGTATATATTGTAAATGCCTCTGAAGGGACAGCATGACAATTAATCAAGTGAAAATGAATCATTTTAACCTCTTAAGCTGTCACAGTTGGATATCCTTTAATGATTTTCACTTTATCAGCAGGATTCTAGAATGTTCTCTCAATATAACCAATAAATAACTCATTTTTCTTGTAAGCTTCATCTTCAAAATAAATTAAAATTCCTAAAAATCAAGGTTTAAAAAAACCTAGTTTAGGAATTTTACAGTACTAATTGCATAACTGAATTTTGGACAAGCCTATCCTATTTCATAAATAGGGAAGAGTACACTCATGAAATGTTTTTCCCCCACTTAAGATTTTGTTTGTTTTACACTAGCTGAGCACAGTTTCAGAAGTTTATGAAAAAGATTTATAATGGAAATATTGATGACTCTAACCATAGCAACTTCTAGTATTTCAATAACAAAGTGAATAACAGAAAGACAAGATATTTTGCCTTTCCACGTGATTAACTTACCAAAGTCCAAAGGTCACAGTTCTCACCAGAACTGGAAGGAAGAGAGGAGGCAAAAAAAGAAGAGAGGAAAGGATACATGATATTTCATTAGCTGTGCCTTACAGGGAAGGAAGGGAAAAGACAGGTAAACGGAGCTACACAGTAAGAACAGAAGATGAAGAACCAGATCATACAGCATCCCAACACAGAAAAAGAAGACTTTGAGACAGCTTTATGCTCTCTGCTGCATGTCAGCACAGCTGAGCTACTATACAACTTGTGAGCTCCATGCAGCAGAGGTTACAAGAATCCTACCTTAACTAAATCTTTATGCATCGCCATAATACAACCATGAAATAATGGTGTGTTTGGAACAGGATCAAAAGACAGCCTGATCAGAAATGCAACCTCGCTATTGATGCTGGTTATGCAAGTTGCTTCTTCTGCTGCCATTTGCAATTGCAAAGTGACTTCCGAATGGTGCTCCAGCCACCTTGCTGGTAAGGGAAGAATTCCATTCAGTTGTTTCCAAATTGCAAATACAGAGGATGGTAACACACTGTATGTTTCTCACCAGCACTCAGAAGTCAATTCGATTTTTTTTTAAAGGTGCTTCACTTTTGCTCACAGAACGTTTATCACTGGAAAGGGTTTCTCTGGGAAGTACTGTTTGTTATTTTCCCATACTCATACTAAAAACTCTTTGTTGTGATAGCTGTAGCATTTCCTAAAAAAACAACCATTTCCATGCATTTATCATCACTTCTCACTGCCAAACAAACAGCTTACTGCTGTGAAGCCCAACAGAATCAGGACACATTCACCTCTGAAGCTCACAACCACCTCATCAGGACAGTCTACATCAGGCTTTCCTCTACCAAGGTCTAAAATGCAACAGTGCAGTCAGACCCCAGACTCTTCTATGATGGTTCACCAGTCTGAAATGCTGGAGCACAGATAAATCGCTTAAGATTAACCCAAGTCAACCTTTTTTGTTAGGATTTAAATGCTCCATTAACTAAAAACCACCTATAATGTGTTTGAGGACTTGAGCTCCTCCGTTCAGTGCTCTGCATTAATATCCTGCAACGCCAACTCACAGAGAAGTGACAGCAACATTTGCCAATTGTTTTAAGGGAAGTGCTAAAGCTGTTCATCCAAATTTTAATGTTTCCACAAACCAGCTATTGGTCAGTAACAGATCAAGCTTTCATTGTCCCAAGCGAAACAAAAGCAACTGCAGGATCTCAAAAAAAGTTTTTTATTTCTACTTGGACAGAATATAGCAAAAGATAATGCACAGGCTTGCTAAAAAATAAAACACAATAGTATTGCAGCCTTCTGTGGATTACATCATAACTAGCTAGTTCTTAGTAGATACAGAGCAATTAACTGGTCGATAATTTTCTTTCTTTTCCTGACAGCAGAAGGCACCATATGGCTTGGTTTAGGCATCTAGGTTGTTCTTCCTTTTCAGTCCCTGTGCCAGTCCTCAGGCCTGGGATGCACTGGGAAAGCCTGCAAGGCCCCCACCTTTTTGCAGCAAAAGACTGCTTTCCCACTTACACACATGCTTCACATAAAGAACTTCTGTGACCTTTAGCCTCAGCTCGAGTCTAATAATGCTGGGTCAAGCCAGCTGGCAACTTCCTTAGCTTTACATTTACAATACTGCTTAAACCAGAAAGAAATGTTGCTTGCTTAGACAGTATGGATGAGAGCAGCAACAGCAGCATTGGAGCTAACTGCAAACCTGTTTCATATTTTGCAGAGTTTTTTCTTTTTTTTCTTAACTAAAAATGTAAGATAAGCAAAACAAAAAAAAAAAAGGAACTAAATATTACATATGATTTACAAGGAAAGACAAGCTGCTGGCTTTTTTTATATTTTCCTGTGATCTGCATTTTTCAGGAAAAAAAACATTAAATGGTTGTATGCTTTAAAAGATATGTAGTATGTCTCATTCTGTCTAAGCATTTCTAACTGTACATCTGGATTTGGATAATTTCAAATCCTTCTAATCTGCACCCTGCCTGCAGCATGGATATAACAACAGCCTTCCTACCATCAGAAGAAATTATTTTTGAGTTGTTAGCCATTCTGACTAAACAGTCCTAAGGTCTTTTCCAAAATGTTACATGTTCTGTACTAATTAGAAACTTGTCCATTATCCTGAAGGATAATGGACACTTCAAGCAGGTGCAGCATTACTTTAATTACATCAAGTTAAACAATTATGGAGTAACTGATTATTTTGTTTCATTTGAGAAACACCAATAGCTGCTCTGTCAGCAACTAAACAACCGATCAATGACACACAGAAATTATATGTTGATGTCTGTTTTCCCAGCAGCACCATCTATTCACGCTCCTGTTTCTTCATTCACCAACAGGCTGCATGTGCTAGCGGCTCTCTGGAGCTGGGACACAGGCAAGAAACTAAAGCTCACCCAAGCTGGTGAGCTGTTTCCCTGTAACTGTGCAGACACTGGAATGGGCTGAACTTGAAATCACTGCAGTATAGGAAGGAGTAAAGTTTTAAGAAACTGCTACAACTTCCTTCTATCTCTCAATTTACAGCGATTGCTTTGGGGGCTTTTTTAGAACACCAATTCAAGAAAGCAGGGACTGTTCACTTTGTGTTGGAGGTCTACAATGGGGGGGAAAGCGTTTCAGGAATTTCATTATTAAACAAACCGTGGTCCTCTTTATAAGTGGGCACATTGTGGAAATGGAGAAAAGTGGGAAGGGGATTTTCCCTAAAACGATTCTGCCTCTCCTGCTAACAGAACTGTCCAAAATTGACTCTGTGCCCGTGTCCCACTGCCAGCCACAAGCACCGGCCCAGCTCAGGGCTGTGGGAAGCAGCTCACCTTCCCCCTCCACAGCAGCCCGGCAGTGACTGACCGCAAAGTCCGGACACTCCAAACGAGCCCTTTTTGCGTCATTTGCGCGAGTGCCTTTCCCGGGGAAAGGGGTATTTCAACACGCACACCGCTCACGGAGCAGCGGAGAGGGTGGCGAGCCGCTGGCTTTGGGCAGTGACCTTCAGCCGGCCGGGAACAGCGGGGTCCCCCCGCGGGCTCGGGATGCCCGGCCAGCTCCCCGCGGCCCTCGCTCCCTGCCACACCGGCCCCGCAGGGTCTGCCCCGCACCTCCTACTGCCGGCAGCCCCTTCTCCCCCCACTCCTCTCGTGGGCAGAAAGCTCCCAAAATAAACTCCGGCCATTTATTAGCAGCTCCGGCCAGCTGGGGCAGAGGCCTCGGACAGGCGGACCCCCACCCCGCTCCGCCAGAGCTGCGCCGCGCTGTCACACAAGTGTCCGGAAAATGTCGGAGGGCGCGGGCAGGGCGCCCGGGCTGCCCCCGCCAGAGGACTCACAGGCGGGACGCTCGCTCCCGCTTCCAGGACCGACCCAGCTCCGCTCGCCCGCACCCCCCGCTTCCCCACAGGACTCTCCCTTCCGCGCGGAGCAGTTTTGGGGGATGGGGAGCGCTCCGCCCGGAGCTGAGGGGGAGCCCGCGCCCCCCGCACCCGCTCCGCTCACCTCCCGGGACGCCCGGCGCCGCCGCTCGCCCTCCGGGGTCGGCTCGGCGCGGCTCAGCAGCGGCGGCGGCCGCGGCGGCGCGGGCCGCTCTCCATCTTCCCCCTTGGCCGTCCCGGGCGCCGAGTGCGGGGCGCAGTCGGGACATTCGCTACATTGTTGGCATTCCATTCGCGCCACGTGACCCCGCGGCGCCCGCGTCATTCCACTCCCCTCCCGGCGCATTCCAGCGGGGGGAGGGGCTTCCAGGGCGGGAAGGGCCGGGAAGGGCCGGGAAGGGCCGGCGCGCCCTCGGGACCGAAGCGGCGCGGGCCGCCCGCGCTCCGCCCGCCGGCCCCTCGGAGCGCCCGGCCGCAGGGTTACGGGCAGGAACAAGTGACACTTTTCCCCCTCACAAAACCCACTCCGCGTCACAGCAACTCCTCGCTGGGCTCTGGCGGGAGAGGGGTGGCACTGCCTCCACTTGTTGCGGCAAAATGGGCCGGAGTAGAATCATGGAATAGCTTGGCTTGGAAGGGACCTTTAAAGGCCATCTAGTTTCAAACCCCTACCCATGGAGGGCACCTTCCACTAAACCAGGTTGCTTAGAGCCCTATCCAATCTGGCCTCTGACACTTCCAGGGATGAGGCATACACGGCTTCTCCGGGAAGCACAGGTGGCTTGGAAATGCTCTTCCACTCACTGCATGCTCCAAAGTAATTTAGATTGAAAGGTGTGTGCTGATAATCATTATTTCTGCCAGTATCCATCGCATGCTGGACTAACCGGGCACATAAAGTTGCAGCACTATCAGTGCCTTCTTAGGGTTTCCTTTTGGTTTCTGGTTTGCTTTGGGATTTGTTTGTTTTTTGTTTGTTTGTTTTCTTTTGAGGACCAGTTATTGTTTTTCATGTTGTTCCATAATGGTGAGGAGACAAGGGAGCTGTGAGGTATCAGAGATCAGAGGACAGACAGGGAATTCACATCTGGTACAAAAATGCAGAATGAAGCTGCAAAGGATATTTGGATACAAAATTCATATTTGACCTTGCTATGGATGGAGGTACCTGGAACCAGATTCATAGACTCACTAAGACTGGAAAAGATCTCTGAGATCATTGAGTCCAAGCATTAACCCAGCACGGATGTGTTCACCACTAAATCACATCCCCAAATGCCACATCCATGTACCTTTTGAACACTTCCAGAAGTCCTGACCTCCCCACTTCCCTGGACAGCCTGTTCCAATACCCCAACCACCCTTTCAAAGAAAATTTTTTTCCTAAGATGCAATCTAAACCTCCCCTGGCACTACTTAAGGCCATTTCCTCTTGTCCTGCTGCTTATTACCAGGAAGAAGAGACAGACTCCCACCTCACTAAACCTCCTTTCAGATAGTTTTAGAGAGTGATAATGTCCGCCTATGAACCTGTTTTACAAGAAAGCAGGAATAATATAATTTTAGCTATCTCTCTGGTCTTAAATAAACACAATTCACAATGAGAAATAATCCCCACGCTCCCAAATACAGTAATGTTTGGATGTGGGAGGCTGGCTTTGACCCACCAGCATGACAGATACGCATGCTAGTCATAACCAGGGGGTATTCATACAGAGTAAAAAACACAAGAAAATAAACTTTCTTATATATAGGCATATATCTTTAGATCATTAACATGGAAGAAGTCTGCAGTCCTGAAATTCTTCAAAATTCTTAAAATCCTGTTGCACAGCTGAGAGGTGCTCACTGTGGGGTTGCTCTGTTTGGCAGGGAAAATGTCAGTCTTGCAAACTGTTAAGACACATTTAATCATGTGATGAGCCCCAGTGTCTTCCACTGGACTGCAAGCACAGTCTGTGCATAACTGTCTTTCCAGGATGGGAGCTATATTTACAGCCTTTTCCAAGCCAGGGAGACTATTTTTGTAAGTAATATACTTATGGACAGTCCTATCTCAGGATATTTCTCTGAGCTTGCTTATCGTAATTTTTTTTTTAATGTCTTCCATGCAAAATTGTCAATAGTGCCTATATGAATGAATAATGCTTATTAAAAAAATAGTGCTTATAAAAGTCCTGGTTTGGGAGAAAAATAGAGTGCTGCATTTCAAGAGAAAAATGCAGCCTGCATAGAAATTGTTTAGCATCTCATCTGAAGGCAGTCAGTTACTGTATATAAATTGTTGTCAGAATTTCAATAGTGTCATTGACTGGAATATATTGTAGGGCAGGGTCAGGGCGGGGAAAGAGGAAACTTCTCTCACTCTGGAAAGCTAAAGATAAGGAAATCCATTAGGTTCAGACCAGACTCCAGGGTTGGCAGAATATTGCAGTAAAATGTGTGTCATTTTGCAATCTTCAAATACCTGCAAAACTGAAGTAAATTTTAAATTATATGACAGATGCAGCATGGCTTCATTTTCTGAATTACTGCTGTGCTTATCCGATGAAGCATAGCAACATGATTGCCCAAACCAGACATTGCTCAATGGCTTGAGACCTTTTCCCAACAAAGTTCAGGCTGGTTTAAAGGAACAGCATCAAGATAAAAATTGCTTACTCTGTGCTCTAATACTCTTTTGTAAGATTTGCTTGTTAACTGCTTTTTTAAATCTAAGTAAAAGATATTTTAATTTACTTTTCTCCTTTGGAATTTTTTGTTTTCCTATTGCATTCTGATCCATCTGGGAATGAGACTCAGTTGCACTATTTTACTTCCTGGTTCCAGCCAGCTGCGCTTTCTGAATTTAATGCATTTGCACAGAATTGGGAATAGAATTCCCACCAGCAGAGCAGCAAGTACAGGGGAGATGGGTTGCATCCATCCTCTAGAAAGTGCCCATATTCAGCAGGAGCACCACAGATGTAAATACTCTATAGACGGTTTCTATTTTTACCCTTTTAGAAACCCAAACTAGTGGAAATTGCATTCCTCAGAAATACAAGGGAAATTGAAGTCAGCTAGGTTGATACAACAACTTGGTTAAAACATGATTTGATCTTTGTAAGGTTTTTGGAGATTACCGTGAAAGTAATCTCTTTGGAAATTATTGTCAAGTCTTTCTTCCTAGCTATCTTCTCCCCAGGAAGGCACCTCCAGAAGAAAAGATGCTCCCTAAAAAGAATAATGCAATTTGGGCTGTGCCAGCAGCAAGTCTGTTCCCAGAGTAGACTATGAGATAATAATCGACCATGAGTAAGGGTCATTGTGTTCATTCATGGCTTTGCTTCAGGGAGTGATGCTACTGGGTCTGTGGTGATTGCAGCACTCACCTGCTGACTTGCCTGAGCAGCTGTCTTGCCGTGTGAGCAAGGGAAGGACCACAGATCCACTATTTCACATTCTTTCTCCTTCCACCCACCTGCAACAACGAGGGTGGTGGGAGCTCTGCGCAGCTCCATCCTGACATCTGATGCTGTGTGTTGCCTCATCCCCTCCTTGTACTCTTGTTTCACTGTTTGCTGGGCCACAGTGTCTCTTTCTAAACTATTGTATTTGGAACCATTTACCAAATTGTGCTGCTAAAAATACTCCTAACAACCAAGTAATTATGATGTGGGTGGATGAACTTTTTCTTTACACAGTACTAATCGCCACTAAAAGCTTGAATCCGTTCAGAAGACTTGAAAAAGTAAAGCAGGAATATTATCAACAATGCTTAGTTCTCTGCTAGTTTTTTTTCAAAAAGAGGAACACACACATGTGAAATAATAGTGAACATCTGAACACATGTGAGCATACATACACAAGGAATTTGCTGACAGTGACATCCTGTTTAAAATAAACCAGTGATGTAACATGAACGATGTGCAAGAAAAAAGACTTTCCAATGTCACTGAAATGTTCTTGTTTCAACACATTGATTCTCTTTGCAGAGTGATACTGGGGAATCATTCTTCCCTAATCACCAACGCAAAACCAGATTAAAACAGCAGTTCTGAGTTCTCCAGCGCAGTACAGACAATACAACTTATATGTGACTATAATATGCATGCTTAACCCTGATGTAAAATTGCATTTCTGGTGGTCAAAGTTAGGCTCAGTGCTTCAATAATTGAGTAGGTGAAAAAAATAAACCATAACAAAATTCTAAGTATGGTTTGGCATGCTTTTTTTTCACCCCTTAAGATTATGCCTATGGGATCTATCACAGCACTCTTTTGGAGTGGCAAAGATGCAGTGAACGTGAGACCTGGTATTTCAGAAACTCGTTTTATTTCAGCACAAAGTTGTGAAATAGGACAAATCTAACTGAGAAACTGTCTCAGCTTGCACACAGACTGGTTAACCGGGTAAGGCATTCTGGATACTAAGACTGCCTTTACAGCACTCATAGGTTCAAAAGGTTCAAAACTGAATTTCACAAGGACCCACGTTCCTATGTACTCTGCTCCCAGCCCCAGACTTTGTATCAATTATTGACTGCAGCTGGAGCCCAGCAGAGCCCAAGAGGACTGTAGGAATGTCGGGACTTTGTGTGGAATTTCACCAGTGTGAGCCAGTTGTGCTCTCCATTTGGAAGTGAATTGCTGAGCCAGTTGCGCCCTCCATTTGGAAATGAATTGCTGAAGCGTTCAAGTCCCTGCAATCAGCTTGATGGCATCACTTTGTTCAGATGCAATGCAGATGGCTTTTGAGCAACACTGCCACCCAATCTGGAAATTTTAGAAGTTTTTAGGCTGCGCCCTTCTGATCCCAGAGAAAAAGAGAAGGGTAATACAGGACATGTGAAGTCCTGGTGACAGGTCTGGGCATCCAGCAACTATCAATCTAGCCTGCAATTATCTTTTCATCAAAGGCCTGGCACAGCAGCATCTTCCAGCATAACAATACCCCCACCACAGCTTTGTCCTTCCTGCCACATGCTCTGAATGATTCACACTCCAGACAGAAGGAAAAGGTGTGGGAGGAACACATGTGTATTCAAAGCCCTTGGCTTGCTGCAGAAAATAAGGGACTGGTGAGGACAAGGGTAGTTTCCCAAAATGTCTATGTGGAGGAAAAAAAAATGAAGGCGTTGTGAGGAACCCCCATCATGAGGGAACAAATTAGGAACTTTTGAATTCCCAGGGCAACTGGTACGGAGGTAAGGATTTTGGAGTAGGATACTCCTAAAGGAGCAGAGCATGCAAAGAGAGCACCAGAGCACATGGGGAGGAATGAGCCACATGTGTAGCGTGTGGAGTGCTCCATGCACGCCCCCCCCCCCCCCCCCCCCCACACACACAGAGAAACACACACACCAATGAAGGGCATTTTGCAGCCATAAGGGACCATCCAAAGCTTCAGAAGGCTGATACACCACTGAAATGTTTCATGGTGATCTGGGTGAGGGGCTGGTAGCCAGGTCTGTAGAGCCAAAGATAATATAGATCAGTATTGCTGGCTGGGGGTCTATTTTAAAGATTCTAATTTTAAAGAGTCCCACAATTAGCTTTTTTCCACTTCTTGTCCCTTTTGGGACTGAGAGCAAGCTGTTCCACTTCTCCACCTGAACTTCCCTGCCTGTAAGGAGAGAGCAGTAATTCCCATGTTTTGGAAAGGCTGAGAAATCTCTGGATAAATAGCTCTTTCTGTGACCTATCATTATGTTAAATTGATGTCTCAAAGCCCAGCGTCAGAATTCAGCATTAATGTAAAGGAAAGCTGTGTTCATGTCTCTGATCATTTACTGTATCTGTTTAGAATGTCTAATACTAGAGTCCTGTGCACCTCTATCCATGAGTAACTCATACACAGGGAAAGATCTGATCCCATTAGATAAGATCCTGGAATTAGATAGAAATTACTCATGTGACAGACTGCAATTTACTCATATGAAGCCAAAAATAGCATTTAATAAAACTTTACTGAAATGGGTATTTTCAGTTGATTACTTGCTTGCAATTAATGCCTGATCACTAAAGCTAAATGTCACATTTCCCAAAAGCATCTCCTAGGAAGGCACCTTCTCGACACCTCACCAGAGAAATCTGATGGATAATTGTCAAGTGGGAGACAAAATGTAGTAGTCACAGCAGGGAATGCACACAGCTCACATTCTCAGGGTTAGTTAGGAAGCCAATGTCCATTTGCTTGCAAACCAGACTGAGTCACAGGCATTTTACTACAATTGTTCCTAACCCTTCCCAGAGCAAAAAACCAAAACCATCTCAGGAAGCCTTAAGGTGTACAATTCTTAGAAACTTATCAAGATCCTTCTTGTCCTAAGGAAGGACAAATGTCTAGAGAGAATAAATACATTAACAAAGAGGTTCTGCAGTGAAGGCTGGCAGTCCATGCCCTTGGAAGATAATACTAGATGGATTACAACCATCTCACCTTAGAAACATAGAAATGGTTCTCCCAGCTAAAGGCTTGAATGGAGTCACAGGTTAGCATATTTAATAGGCTGCCTTATCACAAACTTTACAAGGAAAAGTCGTTCTTCAGAAGAGGACAAGGAAGTGCCAGATTAGATATCAATCTGACATTTTGGGTTCCCAGCACAATGTGTGGTTTGGACTACATGTGGGTCTCAGAGGAAACCATTCCTCTTCTGAGATGTTGTTGAATCTGACAGAGTCAGAGGAAAAGGAGGGAAGTATAACTGGAAGATTATAAAAAAAAATAGTGACCATGGTAATGAGCCTTGGATCAGATGTTTGAACAAGACTTGGATCTTTCCCTGTAAGCCTTGTTATTATGACTAAGCCAGCTCTAAAGGGAAAAAAAATAGCAGCAATAAATTTCAACTGATTAAATGCTGAGAGAAACTGGACATGGAACAGGGTAAAGGAAGGAATGGAATAGAAAAGCAGCAGTGGCATATGTTAAGAGGCACTATTAATGTGCATTCAAAGACAATTAAAATAATAGTACAGATGGGTAAGGAAGTACATGGATAAGAAAGACACTGCAGAAGAAGAGAACTAGAGAGATTGCAGACTGATATCAGTAATGCACAAGGAAAAAGGAGTGAGTTGATATAAAACATGGAAGTCGAATTGTAAGAGATTGAATTATATGCACTCAAATATTCCAGAAACACTGAATAAAACTTCAGTGGAAACAGAGGTAGAGGTAGATGTCAGCTACAAAAGTAGAAAACACTTATTTCTACCTCTGTTTTTAAAAAGTCTGCTTTTGCATCAAAGACTGAGAGAAGTAACCATAAATTTAAAAAGAAACAGAAAGAAGACTATGTTGATGGAAGGCAATCACATGTGTGAAATAGCTACATAACAAGAACATTCCAGAGAGGCATAGGGAAAATATCAGTTAGTCTTGCTATATGTGATGGTGCACAGGAAGACTGCAATTGCTACCAAAAACCCCAAACCCATAATAAGGGACCACCTCTTCAGAGCAGAGATTACATCTCTGCAGATAAGATGGACAGAGGAGTTGAAGAAAGAAGCAAGGCTAGGCCGCATGAACATTCACAAGGAACATAGCAATTCAGTGGCAAGCCAGGACCAGAATCCTCATCTACCAAACAACGATCAACTACATCACACTGTCACTAAAAAAGAAACAAAATTACAAAAGGATGCAAAATACAAGGAGTCAGAGGGGATGTCCAATTTCTCAGTTCCTTTGTATGCCCAGATACAAAGCTTTAAGGCAAACCTGTAAGACTTAGGTCTTGCCCCAGTCACTCTGCAGAAATTCAGATCCTCACTGCTTAGCCTCTCTTGGACACAGTAATTTTCCAGTGGTGCTGTAAGCCTGTTGCTTCATCTCATTTTCCTAAGTAAACTGGCTTTCCCCAGTGACTGTGCCAATGGAGCTGGCCTTACATCGGCATACCTGCCACATCTCCATGACAGCGTGGAGCTGCTGGCTCAAGGCATCTCCTGGCCTCGGCACAGCGGGGTTGCAGAACTCTGCCTTTCAGGGTCTGCCCTCAGCAGTGGCAGGCTCCCAGAGCTCCTGCTGAGCGCTGCACTGAGCCACCACGTTTCTTGTGCTGTAAGAGAGGGCCTGGGAGCTGAGCAGTTGTGTGGTGCAGGGCTCCTGTGGAAGCCTCCACTGTTTGGATTGCCTGCAGGAAGGAAGTGGGATAGCATACAATTTGGCAAGGCATCTCAAAGCAGCACAAGAAGCTCCAGTCAACAAACCTCGCATATTTTCTTGGGGGAGAAAGAATGATACTGAGTAGAGGAAAAACTACAGTCACACCTCTGTGTACTCTGGGAGTCAAAATCCTGTGTGCTTTGCACTTGTTTACACAGCTTTATTAGCAAAGAAGGATACCAGAAAACTGAGAGAATTATTTGCTATTGTCTGTGAGGTGAGTGACTTGCACAAATAAAATAACTTGGCCTGACCCGTTGGAAATATGGGGATTAAGTATCACATGGCCTTGGCAATAGAAACATAAAATTGTACATTGGGACTTGTCATCCATATAAAAGGGAAAGTTTTATTGAAATTTGGTTCAGGATTACAGTCCCTAAAAAGTTGTTGGGGAAAATACTGAGTGGACCTTTGTGTAGGTCTATTGGGTTTGCATGGCAAGGATTTGGTAGTAGGGGACTATAGGGGTGGCTTCTCTGAGAAGCTTTTAGAAGCTGCCCCCATGTTGACAAAGCCAATGCCAGATGGACCTGCCCACTGCTGGCTAAGGCTGAGCCCATCAGCGTTATCAGTAATGCCTCTGGGATAACAGACTTAAAACGGGGTGGAAAAAAGCTGCACAGCAGCAGCCAGAAAGAGTGAGAAAACATGAGAGCAATAACACTGCAGGCACGCAGTTCAGTGAAGGAGGGGCAGGAGGTGCTCCAGGCACTGGAGCTGACATTCCCCTGCAGCCTCTGGTGCAGATCTGGGGAGACAGCTGTGCCCCTGGAGATTCAGACAGGAGCAGAGATTCACCTGCAGCCATGGAAGAGCCCAGACTAGAACAGAGGGAATGCATGAAGAAGGCTGTGACCCCATGAGAAGCCCATGCTGGAGCAGGCTCCTGCCAGGACTGGTGAATCTGTGGAGAGAGGAGCTCATGCTGGAGTTGGTTTGCTGACAGGACTTGTGACACTGTGGGGACCCATGTTGGAGAACTCAGTGCTAGGAACTGCAGCCTGTGGGAAGGACTGATGTTGAAGAAGTTAATGGCGAATTGTCTCCTGTGGGAGGGACCCCACGCTGGAGCAGGGGAGCAGTGTGACAAGCCTCCTCCTGAGGAGGAAGAAGCATCAGGAACACATGTGATCAACCGACTGCAGCCCCCATTCCCTGTGCATGACTGTGGCACAGGAGGTAGAGAATTCAGGAGTGAATTCAGGAAGGGAGGGATGGGAGAAAGGTATTTTAAGAATTAATTTTTATTTCTTATTATACTACTCTGATTTGATTGTTAATAAATCAATTTTCCCCAAAGTGAGTCTGTTTTGCCCATGACTGTAATTGGTGAGTTCTTTGTCTCCCTGTCACTAACTCAGCCTGTGAGCTTTTTGTTTTATTTTCTTTCCCCTGTCCAGCTGAGAAGGGCAGCAATAAAAGTTGCTTTGGTGGGCACCAGGCATCCAGTCAGGGTCAATCCACCGTAGCAGGACACTCCAGAAAAATCCTCAACTCTCCATAATGCTTTACTAGAGCATCATCACAGAATAATAAACATGAAAACAGCACAGAAACTGAAAGAGTTTCCCCTCCAAAAATGCTTCACCACGTGTTCCTGTTTGATGACTATCATTATCACCACGTCTCCTAGTCTTCCGCACAGTCTTTCAACCCACATCTATTTTGAATTAACTTCCCACACCAGTCGCTGCTTTTAGCTCACTTCAGGAATACAAAGTTCCACATCTAAAAACCATCACAGCAATCCTAAACATGCTTTCAACTTTCTAGCTACTTTCTTTCAGTCACTTCTCTATGTTACATTTACATACTCTGCTAGAGCTCGTAAAAACTCCAGGATTAAAGAAGAAAAAAGGCTCTGAATGTTAGGGTGTAGCTTTTATTCATCACCAGTCAGTAAACTGTAGGTTGGATAATATGTGATTTGCAAATAATTATAATACAGATTTTGATTATAATGAATCTGTGATTGAAATGAGTAAAGTTGTATTTAAATCTTGGAATGTGATAAACACATGAATAGGAATATTGTTATACTGTAAATCAAAGTGAATAGAGTCACAGAAGTCACAACCAATTGTTTCAAAGCAGCATCTAATGACAACATACAAAATAACTTGAGCAGCCCATGCTTTTATCTCCCCATGATTACAAATCATGGAATCATAGAATGGTTTGGGTTGCAAGGGACCTTGAAGATCCTCTAGTTCCAACCCCCTGCCATTGAGACAGGGACACCTTCCACTAGACCACGTTGCTCCAAGCCTCATCCAACCTTTAACACTTCTAGGGATGGAGCATCGACAGCTTCTCTGAGCAACGTGTGTCAGTGCCTCACCACTCTCACAGGGAAGAATTCCTTTCTTGTACCTAATTTAAGCTTGCCCTCTGTCAGTTGAAAGCTACTCTCCATTATCCTGTCACTACATGCCTTCATAAAAAGTGTCTTCAGCTCTCATGTGACCCCCTTCAGGTACTGGAAGCCTGCTCTAAGGTCTCTCCAGAGCCTTCTCTTCTCGAGGCTGAACAATTCCATCTTTCACAAGCTGTCTTCACAGGAGAGGTGCTACAGCACTCTGATCATCTTCTTCATGGTCCTCCAATGGACCCACTCCATTCTTACACTGGGGACCCCAGTGCTGGATGCAGCACTGCAGGTGGGGTCTCACAACAGCAGAACAAAGGGGCAGAATCCTGTCCCTCCCACTGCTGCCCACACTGCTTTGGATGCAGCCCAGGATGCAGTTGGCTTTCTGGGATATGAAAGCACACTGCCAAAACACACCTAGGGGTGCTGCTTGTCAACCAGCACCCCTAAGTCCTGCTCAGTGCTGCTCTTAATCCATCCTGCATCCAGCCTGTATTTAGGCTTGGGGTTGCCCTGATGCAGGAGCAGGGCAAGTGCAGGTACACTTGGCCTTTTTGAACTTCATGTGGTTCACGTGGGCCCACCTCTCAAGCCTGTCAAGGTTTCTCCGTGTAACATTCCTTCCCTCCAGCATGTCAATCGCACTACACAACTTGATGTCACTGGCAAACTTGCTGAGGGTGCACTCTATGCCACATCACTGACAAAGCTGTTAAACAGCACCATGCAACAATCCCTGGGGAATGCCACTTGTCATTTTTCTCCCCTTGGACATTAAGCTGTTGACCACAACTCTTTGAGTGTGACCATCCAGCCAATTCCCAATCTATTAAGTGGTCCACCCATCAAATCCATGTCTCTCCATTTTAGAAATGAGGATGTCATATGGGACGACGTCAAATGTCTTGCACAAATCCAGGTAGATTGTCTTTTCCTTTTTCCACTGCTGTTGTAAACCCTATTATAGAAGGCCACCAAATTCGTCAGGTATGATTTGCCCTTAGTCTCACCATGTTAGCTGCCACCTCATTTTCCATGTGCCTTAGCACAATTCCCAGGAGGATCTGCTCTGTGATCCTGCTGGGCATAGAGATGAGACTGACATGCATGTAGTTCCCTGGGTCGTCCTTTTTTTCCTTTTTAAAAATCTTTGTGCTCTGGCCATTTTTTGCTTCAAGTACCGCAATTAATGCACAGTTTTTCACCATGCTCCCTTTAGCCTAATAAGAGCAGTCTAATTGCTCTTCTGTCTATTTTCCACTTCTCAAAGATTCACATATAAGTCCAGATACTCACATGGCCTCTGCAATGCCAAGCCCTTGGTGCATATGGAGCAAGAGGGCAGGCTCTGGCTATGACAAGAATTTCAATGCACCCCAGGTCTGTTTAGCCATTCTCTGTGTACATAGTGATATGGGTATGCAAATTTGGAGATTACTTTTTAAGCCTTGTGCAATGTTGTGAAATGCAAGCAAAGACAGTGTTCGTATGCAACAAGTGTTTTCTTGGCCACTTGAAATTTCAGTTACTGCTGCTCCTCATGACTATTTGAAACACCAGGCTGAATCCTCATCTTGACAAATTAGGTGAGGTATGTACCCAGAGTGGGTGACACAAAATTTGTAGGTGGAGATTTTTGTCTGGTAGCCCCTGAAACATGGCACTGCTGATTGTTGCATGCTCCTCCCCTGATTGTACCTGATCGTTTCGGCCTGCACCTTTCTAGAGGGTAAATGATTTTCTATTCTGTTCATGACTATCCAGTTGTAGATCCCTGTGGCTTTTAAAATTTCTCCTCCTGAAGTTCTTGCTACTATTACATATTAATTCTCCTCAAATTGTTTTTGTTTGATATAAAAGTATCAGTTCTCTCAAATCTGATGTCTGTAATTCCTCTATTTTTTTCTGTGTTCAGGGAGGGTTTTTTTTAAACTTCTTTCCTTTTATTTCACATTACTGGTCTCTCATGAAAGGCCTAATCTGAAGCATTTAGTTTCTGTCTCAGTACTTCTTCTTGAAGTGGTCCTTGCTTTTCTATCACCATGACTACAGTTCTTTTCTATGCTCTGGCCATTACCTGTTTTAGCTACTGTAATTCACTTACAGCTTCTCTTTCAGGTTTTTGTACTCCCTTGAGCCTAACCAAAGATTTGTTAATCTACCTTCTCCTCCCCTACGCTTGAAGGATCCCATCTCATTTCTTATTCTTGCCATTGGTTCCCTGCCTCTTCACTCTTCAAAGGTTTTCCTTTGCCCCTGTTCCCTCTCTTGCTTCCTGAGTACCTTATGATATTATCCTCCCTCAGTACCTCTTGTCTTCTCCCAGTCTCTGTTTCGTAGCCTGTCTTTATTTTGGAAACTGAGTGAATTGAAGTAATGCCAGTTTTACAGGGAAAACTCATGCACAGAACCCTTGACTCCTGAAATTCACCTATGAGATCCACGGCAGATTAGGAAAGAAACCACTCAATGTTTATTTCTGAGTGACATCCAGTCATTCAGCTCAGGAGTTCCCTTCTCCATTCAGATCGGCTGCCCTGGTGATTCTTCATCTCTGCAGGATCCATTTTTCCCTGGAGACAATTGCATTGTGTTTTTTCTTGATCACATTCAGAGTTTGTCTCTGAATTCTTTGGGAATGACTTTAATGTTTTTGTACTTGCAAAGCAAGTTCAAAATGTTTTTGCACTTGCAAAGCAGTTCACCTTCATAGTGCCACATAAATGTTTCCCCCATTCTAATTATAGTAGCCAGTGGCTCAGACACGCTGTACAGTACTTGGGGAGGAAGCAGAGAGATTTCTGTGCATTGCACAGAGGAAATTGACAGACTGTGTTTGCTCACTAATTGAATGAAACATTTCACTGACTTCAGCTTGAGCAATATAAAACTGTCTTGAATAGCCTAAATGTGCCTCTGTTAAATTTCAGATAAGATCTCCTGCCAGAACTGTGATGCTGCCTTGGTAACAGTGATGATCAGGGTAAAGTGTTGGCTCCAAAGCATGGGAACATAAAGCATGACCCTATCTGTTCCCTTATCTTCTGGAATTTAAGGGACAGATATTCTTAGAAAATTATTCATCTTTTAAAGGATGAAAAATCTTCATTGTTTTTCTGGATTTATTGTTGTAACAGGTTCAGAGACCCTTGGTCCTCCTTCCACTGTATTAGCACAGCACTGACTGGAGGAATGGCTGCTCCTGTCTTGAACTGAGAGAGTTCCCATGGGACCACAGTGTGTTAATCCCATGTAGTACCCAACTGTCTCTTTGACTGTCTTTTTCCCAGAAATACACAACTGGGTAAAGGATGGACCAGCCTTGGTCCACATAATTTTATACCCAGTCTCAGGAGAACCAGAGTCAATGAGTGAATATCAAGTATATTTATTCATGTTGTACCTTAATAATTTACCATAAAGCTGGAAAGTGTCAAAAGGATCTATACTGACATTTGGTCTTTGGTCATTGCCTGTCTCTTCAGCTGCCCAGAGATTCTGCAAAGCCTCCATAAGTGGAGATTTGCAAAGTCTGACTGGACATGGTCCTGAAAAACCTGCTCTAGGTGATGCTGCTTGAGTAGAGGTTTGCACTAGATCACATCAACAGCCCCAGGTATTCTGTTACTCAGTGAGCTTCCAGGTTTATATCATTAACAATCCATATGTTCCTTCCAGGCAGCAAGGGAACTCCTGCACAGGATGCAAATTCCTTTGTCTGAAATCAGACAAATGGTGGGGGAGGAGGACCCCTGTTCATCCTGTAAAGAAAGGTTAGCTGGAGAACTGTTCCTTTCCTATGTTATTTGCCTTATTCACGTATTTTATAAGGAACACTTGGGAACCCAGAGTACAACAGGCTGAATTTATTCATAGTCTGAGCATTATGAAAGCACCCTCTGAGGCAGTTTCCTCTCGTGCTGCCACACCATTGAAGGCAGCCCTGACCTTTGGGGACCACCCTCTTCAGGAATGGAGGGTTATTCAGCCTGCATCCTGTTTAAGAACCACACGCCCCTCCTGAGTACCAGCTCGCTGCTGAAGCACGGGCCTCACCATCTGTTTCAGTGTTCCCACTGTGAAGCAGCATTCCTAAGGCGACCAGCTGTGAGAGTGTGACCCACTCTTCCTGGTGCTGGGTCAGAACTGAGCTCCCTCTGGGTGTACACAGCTGAAGCAAAACTGAGCCCACAAACCTGTAGGTAGAGGTGTCAGCAACTTGGATGGCATCAGCAGGAAAACACACCCTTGGGATATAGCCTTGCATATCATTTAACCTCAGCTGAATACATGTAGGAAACAGTGATCTGGTTCCCTCAATTCTTATTCAAGATAAGCCCTTTGAAGTCCTTGTATTTTGCAGGCAGGGCCAGCTTGGCATTTTTGCCAAGTCAGTGAAACATTTTGACATCAACTGCTTTCCTCTTCCCCAAAACAACAACGGGCTCTTGTTCTGCTTATTTTAATCCTGAAAAAAAACTTCATCGCATTTCCATCTTGCTCTGCATTACTATGAGGGAACACCATTGCTGCCACAGTTTCTCTCATGCATGAATACACAGACTCATTGCATACAAATCTCCCTTTTCTCAGTGTCCAGCCCCAAGTTTCTGTACTGGGTTTCACACTGATTCCAGCAAGAGGCTGGAGAAGGAGAGAGCAGGTTGCAGAGCAGAGAACAGACTGTGCTTGCCATTCTTCATGCTGCAGAGAATCAAACTAGTAGTTTTTTACAGGAAATAAGGTAGTGAGGGATCTAGTTTAGGCTGACTTCAGTATAGCAGATACTTGTCTAGTCTTAAAAACTCCGGTGTGAAGAATCCTCATATTTCTCTTTGGAAGCTTGGTCCAGTGTTTCGTGATGTGTTGGAGGCTCTGACTTGGGGCTACCCTCTGTCCAGATTTGCTAGATATTTTCATTTTCTGCCCAGAAAATTTGCCTGCACAGATGTTTGAGGATTGTCTGTATTGCAGCTTGGATAGGAAGGCTACACATGTGGAAAACCTGAACATATCCCCAGGACCTGTGCTGACCTATTGTACAATCTGTGTACAGGAAACCAGACCAGGAAACACCGATCTTATTCTATGAATGGGATGTGGTTGCTTGGTGAATACACAGTACATTCAATGTCCCAAAAGTGTGGGATTTACTACATATAAGCAACATACCTGATTACAGAACCAGAGAGCAGTACTGGATTCACTGCAGAGCATGACTGAGACATACTGAAACTGGGATCCTGAAGACACTCACCAACAATTGTGTGATGCTGAGGTTATTAGACACAGACACTTCTGCAGTATCTTGGTTCCTGTTTTGAGTTGCAGTTATCCTTTGTGGCCTGGCCCAGCCCTCCTTGGCCTCTACTTTCTCATTCTTACCCAATTATTATTTTCCCCCCATATTAGGTTTGGTAAGTACCAAATATATTTTGGGAGGACACCCTGAACAGAAGCACAGCAGTCCTGTGCTGGCTGCAGGACATGCCACAGTCACACTTACCTTAATCATCTGGAGGTGCTGCAGCCCTGGTGAGCACTGCAAGTGAGGGGTGGCAAAGCACTGGGGTGAAGATCAGAGGGAAATCAAAAGGTACTGGGCAGCAGTGCTTCCCTTGTTGTCTTCCACCACTCCTCACTGTCATGCTTTTATACTGACACAGCTGTTTGCATGACCACAGGATGATCTAGAAAAAGGGAAATTCCACACTAAATAATGTTTTGGGTTTTGCTTGGGCTGTTTTTACTTCAGCCAACAAGTAATTGTGCTGGTCTCATTGAAGCTGCCACTTGACTGTCTCTGAGCAGAAGAGTGCAGCAGGGCCAAAAGTCCCCTAGACCAGTGCTGTGTAGAAGATAACAAATGAGGTGGTACAGTAGCAGTGCCTGTCCAGCTTCTTCATTCCCACTCTGCCATGTCCCCTTACTCTTGTCATCTCCTCCACTGACACTTCGGTATACTGTGCAGTGCCATGGGTGGCTGCTTGGCAAACCACCCCAGGCAACCAATCCAGCTGCAAAAGAATCCATTAGAATAAAAGTAAAAGGGACCATTTTCAGTGCCATCCCTTCCTCAGTGGGGTCCACTGCACAGGTGGAGAGGAGCAACGAGGGCATGGCTTGGTTCACCCTGTGCTCCTGCCTAAGAAGTCCTCCCATGACCCTCAGGCTTGGCTGTATGAAACAACAGCCTAAACATAGGCACTTTCCTCGCACCTAAACTAACTGTATTCTCATATTTTTTTTCTCAGCACAATCTTCCATTCTGAAGGGAGGGTGGTAATTTTTCATGAAAATTCACATTGTTTTGTTAGCAAATAAACTCATGTTTGACACAACATTTGCCATGTCTGCCAGATTGGCAGGGGTTTTCTTTCTCTGCTCTGGCTCTTTTCCTCTTTGTTTTATTTTTCCCTTCTAGTACTCTCTTAATTTAGACTGGACCCTCTTGTAACAGCAAGTCAGCGACTTGCTTTGGGCAAAACAATTTGTACACTAGATTTATTGTCTTCCTGCTTGGATGTCCATCTTGTAATGTCTTCCACATCCAAGTTTCTTTCTTTCTTTTTTCATCTGTACTTTGAGTTTAGTGTTTTGAAGGAAGTTGATCAAACTGAGCATTCTTGTGAATTTAAGCTTGGTTGCCAAGAATGTAAGTGATTCATCCCCCTGTAAGGAAAAGTGCTGGCAATAAAACATTCTCCATTCCCCCTTTCTTACATGCAAAATACTGTTACTGCTCAAAACAGCAGATCTTTTTACTTAGAACAACGTGTTACCCTATTAATTGCACAACAACTAGAATTCTTAAAATACCTTTAAGCTCTATTCTTAGAAGGAAATATTGCTAGCAGAGGCCTTGAAAGTGATGAGATGTAAATTACAAGCACTAGTAAAGCACAACAAAATGGTACCTTGCCTCATATCCTTCACATTGTTATCTTACCCTCAGCAGGACCAAATTCTAGCAGTTTTTCCTTTACGCTTTGTGTCATGAATATTTTAAGAACCCTTCAGGGAAATGCTAAATAATTTTAGGGGTGAAATGTGTTATTTCCTTGCATAAGGACAGTGTAGGAGCTGAATCAGCTGCGCAGTGAGAGGAGTTTAACATCCTAGTTTGTGCTGTTGTGACTGGACAGGCACACACCTTGGCTCAAACTCCCCAGGGACCTGCCATAGCCACACTTCCTGTGCAAGGACACCCTGCCTGAGCCATGCCTGTCTCATTCCTCTTCTGCTACAGCACTACAGTGAGTGAAGGTTTGCATATGTTCATCAAATATCGAGCCTGGTGCTCTGCACACTCCTTCCCCAGAAGACAGAGGGCTTTGTTTACAATTTGGCAGCAAAAGACAAGGTGGTTTGGGATTAGGTACGCATTGCTACAGTCAGGAAAGCAGGATTCATCTTTTCTGCAAGTCTTTTAAAAGCAGAAAACATTAGCAAAAGACTCCATTGCTATTTGTCATAGTTTTGGCTTTGTTCCTGGCTGGGCCAGGAAATAGTGTGCACGAAGTATAATTCCCATGTTTCAGCAATGCCCCTGCAGCCTTGCTCCAACAGTGACAGGTAGGGCCAATAACAACTGCACCTGATGTTTTTCAATTTTGCTAAGGACCAGCTGCTTTCAACTGCATTTTCCCATCTATTATCTCTGCCAGCTAGCCAGTGATGAAGCCACTCACAGTCCTGGTGGTTGGAATAATGGGATTTCTGTCCCAGCAAGAAGCCAAGACTCATTCAGGCAGCCTGAAGAAACTGTAAATTCCCCTGCAGTTCAGCTGTCAGCATGTGCACAGAGCTAATGGAGCTGTATAGCTCATAGCCCACAAGAGAGCAGGAGGAAGATTAATTTTGGAGCTCCCAGGAGCAGGTGCACAGCCCATTCTTGGTGGCCTTCCACCACTAACACCACCAAAAATTACCAGCTTAAGAGGCTCAAAGAATGTGGGATAAAAATTCATTCACCAAAATCCAGGCATCCCTAAGTGCAAATTCAGTAGGAACTTCCCCATGACTGACCAAAAATGTTATCTGCCATCTAACCATAAAAAGAAAAACGTGTAATGCCTCCACTGGCCAAATCATTTGCATCAGCTGGCCACAGCTCAAAGAACAACTACAACTATGTTAGCACAAATACAGAAATCTTCCCACTTCATTTGCAGCCCGAGATGGACAGACGCTCATCAATCTCTCATTCTGACTGGTCTTCATGGCTTCTAATCAGAAACCAATTAATAACTTTGACAGTGTATTACTTCATCTTTGGCCATGGCTAAAATCCTGGCTGAACCTCATTCACGTTACTGTTTGAAGCATATTTGAGCATTGGCTCCATATTTTTTTGGGTGAAGCCAGATTCAAGTCTGAGAGAAGCAGCCAGACTGCTGAACTTCATTTTAAGATCTAGCCCATACATCAGAATCTGTATGCAATAATTTAGCAATAACTGTGCTCTGTGTTCTTAATATTTCACTTTGAAATTTTCAAACCTGTATGTTTAGCAATTGCTCACCTCTAACAGGCAGGGGAATTTATCCATGTCTCTGGGAACAGAATTAGTGTAATTCTCATATTCAGGAGTTTCAATTCCTTTCATATAAGGGGGCTTTCTTTTTCCAGTATTTGTGTTTTTTGAATTTGAAAATTCAGAGATCTCTTTTTAACTCTGAGTTATTATCACTCTTTATCTTTAAGAACTCTGGATACCTGCATTAAATTGATGTATTAGCTCGTAATTATGTCTTTACTTTTCTTAAGCCCAAATAAAACAGAGTTTATTTTATCTTGCTTCACATTGAAGAAATCTAATCTAAGAAGTGCCATTTCTCCTGCCCTTCTATGCCCTGAAGTTTTGTAGAAATTATTGAATTATTCTTAGATTTGTAACAGGCATAACAAAACATGAAGCTAAATGTAAAGAAGTGTTAACCCAAGATTTTTTTCCTATCCACTTCTTTTGAAATAGTTTATTTTCTCCCTCTTTCTTAATTTGCAAGAATTTTCTCTTTAGCAAGTCTATGAGGCACTTATTTATTTTTTTGAGTGCTGTGCTTTCTTTCACAACTTGTAAACACAAACAGAGTGCTGCTCACAGCAATCTGAAATGTCACAGTCTGTCATACTGTCACATAACCTGTCACATTGTACAGCTTGTCATTTGAAAGCACCAGGTTATGGACAGATGTCATCTTCTGACTCCAGCTGAACCACAACAAGAAGGATGCCTTTTATCACCATCCCCTCTGGCCTACTGATGTGCCAACACAGCTGCTTGTGTGAACCCTTTCTCACCCAATCCAGGCAAGAGCAGTAGGATTTTTGTAAACTCTTTAAGTATGAAGCCTTTGATAAGCTGCTTCATTGCAACAACTCTATGGAGAGCTCATCATGTCCAGCTCTGCCAAGAGAGCTGATAGGGAAGGAACAGCGAGAAATGTAAAAGCAGTGATTTCTCCTGCCAGCACCCTGGGCACTGTGTGTACTTCTTCCCAAGCCCTTACGATCACTCATCTACAACCCCAGCCTTAATTGCTCTGCTGCAAGACTTCCCACATTTGCAATTTCCCCAGCACCTCCTGCCACGTGCAAAATGGAATATAATACATAACCATTGTTATGAGAGG
Organism: Taeniopygia guttata; assembly: GCF_048771995.1. Lineage (NCBI taxonomy): Eukaryota > Metazoa > Chordata > Aves > Passeriformes > Estrildidae > Taeniopygia > Taeniopygia guttata. The sequence goes on along the minus strand of NC_133024.1, from coordinate 70,187,825 downwards.
TTATTCTTTCTTAGTCTAAGGAATAGACGTGAACAAATTTTCTAGGAACTTTTGAAGTTATTGTGTGCGGGAGCAAAAGCAATTCTGCCTTGCATTGTGCCTGCAGCACATTCTGTTTTACTGGTGCTATTCTGCCACTACCATTAGGATTATTTCAGTCTTTCCACTAAGTACTGTGTCTCTGAGGAGCTTATGGTAACCAAGCTATCAGAATTAATTCTGGACTCAATCATCACATATTGTAAACTCCCAGTGATGTACAGTTCCTTTCTTTTAAAAAGATTGTGAGAGTTAATTGATATTGCACAGCATTCAGTAAAGAATTTGGTTTTATATTGAGCTATTCAAAATGTTGTGGATAATTTATGGCAGCCAGAACATTTTTGTCATAAGTGCCCATTCAGAAAAAACAAAATAAACCAAAAAGAGAAAGAGAATTGTGTTTTCTGACCTTCTTGTTGAGCCACATAAGATAATTCTGCAAGGCAACTGAGCTGTCTCAGGGTGCTGAGGCTTTGCTTTGTGCTTGACAAGGCTGGTCACATGGAACTACTTATTTTGGAGAAAAGTTTTCCTTGACTCTTCATGACAATGCTTCTGGAGGCAGGACACATGTAATGGCTTGCACAACACCATCCTTTCTTATGAAGGATACACACTGCTCTCATAAACCTTCCAGGGGCTGTGTGAGCCCCATAAGGAAGCCAGAAAAAACATGCCTCCTACTGGGGCTGCCCAGAGAGGATTTATTTGTCAACAGTTCCCTCATCATTGCAGAATCAGTGCGAAATGTCACAGACACAGGAGGTTCTTTCTCTTAGCATCCATCATACTGGGGTAGAAAACAGAGAGGGAAATACCTGTTCTTGGCATGTGGGACACATCTTTATCCATTTACTGTTTGCAATAGGAACTGTTTTCAATAGTGTGTGCCACAGACTGGAAACGTCTAGGAGTGTATGGCAAGATGAAAAGTGTAGCCAGGGAGCTGCATATAAAATATGTGTATGTTGGTACACTCAGTCGGAGTTTTCTTCTTCAGGAAAAAAGCTTAAGTACTTTAATATGATTCTTCCATGGGAAGGGAAAAGAACAAATATGTGGGGGAAGATACTTAAATAACCACCAACCTAATCTGTTAACACTTACTCATGGAAATGTTCCCACCAAAGCATGAACAGGAATGTGTCTTTGATGGAGACACTCACCCCCTCCTCAGACTTTTGTGTTGTGTTCAAGGATAGGATCACATTAATCCAGGAAGCAGGCAGGGAAGGCATTTGTCTGCACAGGAAATGTGGAAGACAATATTAAGAACATCTCTTCCAGCTGCTGATGTTGTGAGGGAACACACTGACTTTGCCATGCAGGGCACTTAGAAGACAGTGCTGTTACATCAGAGCAGTCAGCACAGGGGCAGCGGGTCAGGCAGCCTCTGTGTCCCCAGGGAAAATTGATTCACTCAGTAGGTGGCAGCAGCATCTGCAACTGGGGAAAGCACCAGCAATGAAAGTAACCTTCACACTGCTTTGATTTCTCACTACTGCTTCCAGTAGTGCAGCTGACCCAGTGAAGGCAAACCAGGAAACTCAGCCCCCAGGGAGTGCAGGCAGGGACCCACACTGCTGACCCACCTACCTGCAGGCTGACCAGCTTCCAGTGTTGATTGTCCTCTCTATAAAATACGTTTCATACACAATTTAAAAATTTCCACTGATTGAAATGACAACCCATTTGTTCCTCCCTCACAGTGTATGAAGGTTTATGTACTGAGGTAATTTCAGACAAACAGTAGGGGGGAAATCAGGAATCTATGGTAGAGTATTACCCAAGTTATAAAAGCAGTTTATTACTCTATTGTGTGGCTAAAATTTCTGGAATATTGTAGCAGATGTATTTTATAGAGAAATGACAACATGTTTTAATGAAATCCAGGTTTAGATTCTGGCAACCTTTCTTCCTTAATTTTATATTTTGTAACCAAGTCCACAATTCCACCAGGAAAAATGAATAGAATATTTAGCACACCTCACCATCTCACCTTAACAGGTATTTGTATAGAGAAGAAAATATCTCTCTGTGTGACAGACCAGGAGTTACTTTTTCTTTACTTGAAACTGAAGTCTGTTTTCCTCTGCTGATAACTACAAGCTCCAGTTTGCTCTGATCCACTCCAGGTGTAATTCAAGCATTCATTACAATTTTTTGCTGGATCTCTCTTGCATAAGTTGTACTCTCTAGCTGATTTACATTGTGAACAGTTTTGCACTGGATCAGCCTGCAGTGCTGTGGCTCTCCAGCTCCCTCCTCACACTGATCAGGCAATGCAGGCAGGGTCACATCCTGCATCCTTTATCACTGCCCACTGTGGGGAGCAGCACCCTAAGGAAAACAAGATAGATCCCCACTGTTCCCAGCTCCAATGTTCAGGACTACAGAACTCAGGAGCAGTAGAGTACAGTACCAGATCTCAGGAGCAATGTAGACATCCTTCTAAATCCCTCACATGCCCAGGTGTCCAATATTAGTCTCCTCAGACTTCAGATAAGTCACAGAATTTTTTGGGATTTTTTTTTAATATTACTGTTCGATCCAGTGTATCTGCTTTATGAGAATATTTCTAACAGGAGTAAGCATAACTAACAAATTTTATTTCTTTCTCAAAAGTATGTGGATGCTGCAGGTTTCTGACAAACTGGTATTGGTATCTAAAATGAACAGAAGTAACAGAAATGTGAGTGATAATGATTATCTGCCTAATACATTATTCTTTGAATATTTTTTTCTGAAACTGAAAAGAAGTATCCTGAAAATAGTCTTTTAGGAAACACCTGATATGGAATAGTTCCAGCAGAATGGCAGAATTATAACATTTGGCAACATCACAAACCACTTTCAACTTTAATTAAGGTCTTACACTGGCAGGTATGAGGCAGCTTGTTTACAAGGCACAGCAGCGGCTCTGCCTCGCGAACGCCGCCTGTGTGCCTGGAGCGAGCACAAACCTGCACAGCCTGACTGGTGCTACTGTCACATTAGCAGTTAAACCATTTTGCAATATTGTAGAACACTAAATCACCTTCATTTTTATTAACTTTTGGTCCTTCTGATGACTTTGCAGAAAAAAAAAAAGGGAAAAATAAATATGCAATTTATACACAAATACAGATTCCTCCCAGGTAGCTAAGTCTTGGTGCTCCTGAATCAGAATGCTGCCTCGGGGGTGTCTGTAGGCTTTACACATCCAGTGCCAGAGTCCTTTTCTACATCTGAGCCCCACCAGTCTGTCCTGCACCGACTCATTCACCTGCTGCCTCTCAGGCAGGTTGAGTAGGACCACGGAAGCCCAAGAGTTACAGTGGATTTTCTGAGCCCAAACCATCTAAATTCAAATCAGGGAACAGAAACTGAAGTTTATATAAAACCAGTGTAATTTTCTAGCAGCACTACAGGCTTTTTGAAATTCACACTAACTTTTTTACAAAACACAGGAAATTAAAACACTGTAGTGAAATCTACTGCACTTGGAGCATTCTGAACATAAAAACACACCCATGATATCACCATGTAGGAAATACCAGTGAAGCAGTGATTGCATTTGCAAATAAGTTGTTCTTGTGTTCTTCCTCCACTAGTTAAAGCTGGTTTGCAGTAGAAGCTCCGTCAAATTTGAGACTTCGCTCTCTCAATTGATTGCAAAGATATTTGAAAGTTGATTGTTCTGTTGCCAGATAGGGTAGTTGAACTTTCCAAAACCAAGTTAAAGACCAAGTCCTCTATCAAACAGACTTTATGAGCTGCACATACAACTAAGAAAAATTAAGGGGCTGTATGTAGTCCTGGTTAGAAAGAACTCAGAAACACAGCCAATAAGCCAGAAGTCCTGGGAGCCTTGGGAACCTGGAAGTAGTATGCTGCTGAGGCTAACTCAGCTTCCTTGAACTCATATTTGATATACTCATAGGTCTGAAATGTAGGGAGTTCTTTATTCTGGTCATGATGTAATTTTTCTAGTTTCTGGGAGTTTTGTCTCTATGGCTGATATCCCAGGTTCAGCTACACCATTACTTCCTGTATCTTCCCAAGGACATTTGTTATTTGCTACAATCCTGTTTTGCCTAGAAAATTTTAAGTTACCCCATCCCAACTGCTCCTTTTGTTTTTCCCTTCCAGTCACAAGTTACAGTGTTTTGTAGGCCAATGGGCTCCTTGACCCACAGTGCTCCTCTCTAAATGGCAGCTTTGCCCAGTCCCATATCCTAATGGCACCAACTCCCCATCTGATTCATACCTGTCTCAGATGCCCCAACAAATAACTCACAGTTTGCTACTTAAATAACCAGTTCCTTAAGAACACGTGTTAACAATACATAAAGGGACAATTCACGTTTCCAAACCACTCGTCTCCTTCTCTACAGGCATTCACATCTGGAAAAGTTCTAGTCATATTTTGGGTCTTTTCACAACAAAGGCTGGAGACTTGCTCCTATGCAGAGTCTCACCCTGCCTCACTGCCTCGGTGAGGATCTTTCATTTCCTTACAGCGTACCCTATATATATGTGTGTTTGCATGTACAAGCATTTTGTGCATAGCACACAGTGACCCTGAACAAGCAGAGGAGACCTCTCGGCCCACAAAACCTAAGGAAATGTGAAGGGAGGGTGAAGCAAATCCAGCATCCCGCTGCCACTGAAGGGACACGCTCTACTCCAGTCCTATTCTCTCCCTCCGCCCCCCAGTTACTCCTGGACATGCGTTTCCCACCACTCGCCTTGCACCAAGTCTAGCGATCGCGGAATCAGTTTAAAAGTTTCAAGTGAAATTAACTGACAGAGAACCAGCCCCCACTAGATAGTTTTCTATTAACTAGTATTAGGAAGCATCTAGAGAGAGCCATGCCTGGCAGAAGGGAGGGAAAAACCCGTCACGTGAGTAAGGACAAGCTGCGGGAGCGAAATTCCCCTCTGGCAAAAGCAAGCACTTGGACCAACTCCAGTACATGTGAGACCTCAGCCTCAACCTGAGGGAACCCCCTTCATGGTGTTATGCCTTGTTGAACCACACAGCCCCATCCCGAGTAAAACCCACACCCTGCAGCCACACCACTGCATTTTCATTTCCAAATAAATTTCAGCCTTTGCTTCCAAACACGTGACATAAGAATCTAAGATTTTAGACTGAATATAAATTGTGTTAATGCATAAATAAATCAGTGCTTTAATTTACTTAAAACTCAGGCCCACTAGGGTCATATTTCACACAAATAATGTACTCCAAAAATTCTAGCAGAAGGAACTACTCAGATTCGTAACAGAATTATGCTTTGTTACAGCTGTTCCCTTACAATACTTGACATAAATTCCTTTGCTTCAGAAATGGTAGCTCACACACTGAGCCCAAAGTGTGTATTATCATGGCATTGATAATTAATTTTAGCAGAGTAATAGACTGAATTGTTGCTGGTGAAATCAAATTCCACAAATGGTGGCAAGGCTGACTCAGCGCCTATGGTAACAAAATGATTATATGCTGTAACTTAATGCAGATTAAAAACTGTACAACACTATCCGGACTACTACAAAAGGAAGGTAATAAAAATTGAGGGTGAACTGTAGAAGGTTGCTGGCTGTCTTATCTTGTATTTGGTGAGCCATAGATCAATATTTTAAACCAAGTACTGTTGATGATATTAGAGTGAAATGCAAGAGGTTTTTTGTTTTTTTTTTTTTTTTTTTGTAGTATGGACTCATAACACTTTTTCTTCTTTATGATATACACATAAACATAATACATTAATATATTTTTATAATATCTATCTCCCCTAAATATTTTTTCAATAAATGATGCCGTTGAAACATGTGTTCAGAAGAGTGAAATCAAACCCGCAGAGCACAGGTACTTCAACACTTACAACACCTTAACAAGCACTTGCTTTCTGCTTTTTGCATGGTGCAGAACTTAGAATACTTCCTTCTGGTGCTGGACTTACACTCGGACAGCAGCCCAAACACACCCTGAGCCTCCTGACTCAGGGACGTACACTGCACAGCGGGGACCCCGAGACATTGCTCCGATGGCGCACGGGCTGCTCTCTGCTGCAAGAACCAACAGAGCATCGTGTGAGGTGCGCGGGCACACCGCAATAATACAGCACCAAATACGGCTTAACGGGGTGCTTAAGGGATGGGAGGATGGAGGTATGAGGAGAGGTTGAGGGAGCTGAGACTGTTCACAGATTCGGCTCACTATGCAGGAATACCTGGCGGGCAGGAGCAAAGACTGACAGCCAGGCTTCTCAGCGATGCCCCGCCACAGAACCAGAGGCAAAGGGCACAAACTGACATAACAAGAGAATTTGGTTTTTTTTTTTTTTTAACTGCAAAGGCCACGGAGCACTGGAGCAGGCTGCCCGGAGATCTCCATCCCTCGGCACCGTCGGAGCCCACGCAGCCCTTGGCGATCCCGCTTCGCGCGGGGCTTTGGAGTGGGCAGCCTCCTCCAGAGCTCCCTTCCAGCCTCAGCAAATCTTTGAGTCCCTGATATGGGATTATTTTGCACCTGCAAGCGCGCTTCTGCTTTATTTTACAGAGAAACTTAACTTTGTTTTACTCTCAAAATGAGAAATAAATTCAGATGAAATAATCCAAGCATAAACTCAGTGAAAACTGAGCCCCTCTGTCCCCACCGCTTTGAGTAACATGCAACTCTCGACATTTTAAAAAAGCTATCACAAAACCACATATTTCGTATTCTTTTATAGATATTATACATTCCCGCTTATTTTGTAAGACACAACCACAGACTCAAATTTAACCCAAAAAAAGATTGTGAAAAAAAAGAAAAAAAGAACGTAACGGGAAGCGTATACATTTGACCTTTTCCTGAATGTAAGGGAAGTTAGGTCCTGAGGAGATTTCGCGCTCGTTTATTCCACCCTGCTGCTCCCACAGCGGCAGAGAGCGCGGTTTCCCCGCGGTTTCCCCGCGCCCTCCCGCGGCCCCCGGGCGGGCGGCGCCTCACGGCGGGGGAGGAGCCCCGCGGGGCCGCCCCCGCCCCTGCTCTCGCGGGATGGGCGGGGCGCGGCGCGACATCCGGGAGCGGCGCGGCAAGATGGCGGTGGAGTCGCGGGTGACGCAGGAGGAGATTAAGAAGGAGCCGGAGAAGCCGATCGACCGCGAGAAGGTGTCCAGAGTGCGGGTGCTGGTGCCGCGCCGCTTCGCCGGCCGCGCCAGGGCGGACAGCGGGGAGGGGGGAGGGGGGAGTGGGTGGGGAGCGTCTAGTGACGACGTGAGGCCTCCGGCGGACGGGGGGAGGGCTTGGCGAATGGCCTCTTATCCTAATCCCCACCCCTGCGGCTCCTCGCTCCCCTCCCCATCTCCATCCTCACCCCCGCCTCACCCCGCAGACGTGCCCGCTGCTGCTTCGTGTCTTCACCACCAACAATGGGCGGCACCACCGCATGGACGAGTTCTCCCGCGGCAACGTGCCCTCCAGCGAGCTGCAGATCTACACCTGGTGAGTGGCGCGGGCCTCGCCCGGGCCCAGGGGCCAGCTGGAGCTGTGCGGGCTCCGGCCGGAGCAGGGCACAGGCTTGGCCGCCGCCGGTGTGGGGCGGCTCTGGGGCGCCTGGGCAGCCGAGAGGCGGCATCTCCGGGAGCACAGCTGTGCGCAGCGCTGAGCGCTCGGACACTTAGTGCGGCTGAAGTGCCCAACTACCGCTGCGGGTAATCGGTGGCTTCTGTGGCGGTGGTTATCGCAACACATCCACTCAACGCAGAGGTTTTCCTTTAATGTGCGTATGTTGTTCCGACAGCCCCGTTTATCCCGTAGAAACAGCTGTCCCAGAAGGCTTGAAATGTTATGTGAATGGTTTGTTAGTTTAACTCAGACCCTTCTGAGAGTGGAGTAATGAGTATTCTTTTTGCATGGTCAGGTAGCAGTGCTTTAACAGAGATCTGCCTTTTATCACTGTCGTATTTATTTTGGAGAACTGCCTTAGGCTCCATTGCAAACATGTTAGGTTTTATTTGTATTATTTTGAAGAATGCCTTTGAAAAGGAATTATGCTGCTTTCTAAATCCTTCATGATGTTTGCCAGATTTGTAACTTCTATGTTGTGTAGTTGAATAAATACATTTTTGTGGCTACTAAAGCATGCAGTTCTAATGTACTTCTAAGTGGGATTTATGGACTTTGTCCAGGCTGTTGGTGGTGTCTGAGTTGTTTCCCATCTGCAGAAGTCAGTATGGGCATTGTCTGTCAACACACTACTCCTTGGTTGCCTGATGCTCGGAGCAAATGCACAGTCTATAATTGGAGACACTTCACTTCAGATGACTGAGTACTTTTGTTCTTGAAACTCTAGACATGAGCTTTAGCCCTGCTCTTGTTGAAGGCTGGGTAAAGGATTGCTGCCTGCTAGGGCAGAAACAGAAAGCTATTTTACTTTCCTTTTTTTCTTACATTTCCTCTAATAGTTAATAACCTTGTTTTAATACAGATGTGACTTTAAGTGAGGAAACATAAACTGTGGCTTGTATAAATGTACTAGAAAAAAAAAAAAAAAAGGCTTCTGCTGTTTAAATGGTAACTCTTCAGAGAGACCTGGAAATGCATATGTTGAAATGTATACAGAGATGAAGAGATTAATCTGAACATTGCAGTGAATCAGATACATTTGCACTAGAGCAGGTTGCCTCCAGTGTGCAGTAAGTGGTGAATTTTTCTAGGTGTTGCAATCAATAACTGTGGACATATAGGGTATGCCAAGACAAAGAAATATGGTTAGGTTGTAGCAATATATTGATTTCATCTTAAATGTTTTGGGAAGCTTTTTTCACTGTTCCTTTGAGAGTATGAAGTGCTTTGGTTTGTTTGTTTAATCTAGGATGGATGCAACTCTCAAAGAGCTGACCAGCTTGGTGAAAGAAGTTTACCCAGAAGCACGGAAGAAGGGCACACATTTCAACTTTGCAATTGTTTTTACAGATCTCAAGAGGCCCGGCTATAGGTAAATGGCATTTCTTCTCTGAGTTAATAGAATACTTTGGGCACCAGAACAGTAAATTATTCTTCATTAACCCTGATTTAAAGTTCAGAACCTGCATACCAAATATCTGAAGTTCTGTGTGATGACCTCTACAAACCTCTAAATTGTGCTTGGTGACCATCCCTGTCAATGTGTTCCCAAAACTATGAACCTGTGTGCTTGAAAGCTTTGGTTTGTATTGGCAACTGGAACGTGGCCCTACAACTTAAGATAATGCTTTGTTCCTGGTAGGTCTTTCACATGAGTTACAGCAGTGATCTTGTAGCAGGTGTTTCTCTTCCAAAATGGCATGAGCTAATCTTTGTCAGCATCCAGTGGATATACCCTACTTTGGAATCTGGCGGGGTGTCTTGTGCTTTGTCTGCATGGCAGGGAGAAAGGGGTTCTCACTAGTATTTAACATAATAGGGTAGAAGGCTTCTCTGTGCTGTCAGAAAGACCATTTGGTGTAGCTTTTCTTTTTCTCTGCACCCAGGACTGCAGAGAAAAACCGCAGTGTTTTGAGTACACAGCCACATGTGTACAGTGCAGAGAATGGCATGGGAAAGGAGTTATGAGCCACTGCAGTTCCTGTTCTGGACATCTGGAGAGATTGGCCACTGATAACTAACTTGCCTTTCCTCTCACAGGGTGAAGGAGATCGGCAGCACCATGTCGGGCAGGAAGGGCACAGATGATTCCATGACATTGCAGTCGCAAAAATTCCAGATAGGAGACTACTTGGATATAGCAATTACTCCTCCAAATCGTGCACCACCCCCATCAAGCCGCATGAGACCGTACTAAAGTCTTGATTCCCTTTCTATGATTATGTATTCTGTTTACTCCTACTTGCTGTTCTAAAGCAGGCTTATTTTTTTGCTTTTGTTGCTAAGCACCTGAAGACAAAGCTGAGCATTGTAGAAGAAAGTTAACTCTTAAACATTGACTTTTAGTTTGTTAGAAGAAACCCCTTCAGCAGTGCCATCATCCTACCCCTGATTGCTATAGTTTGAATAGTAAGTTAGTGTTTCACCAGTGTTCTAAAGACTTCCATTAAATATGACCAGGAGGATTACAGGTGTTCTGTAGTTCTGTCTTGTTTGGAATAAAAATTGATGTTATTAATCCTTTGCCTGTTTAGTGGTGTATCAATGCTCAAGGCTGCTCTGTGTTAGAAGTTACTAATGGTGCTGGGGGGTGTTGAGAGTGTTCAGCAGTCAGCTTCTAGAATCTGGAAATTGAGGAAGGGGTAGCGTAGAGATCTCAGTTGTCCATGGGGCAGTTGGAAGACTGGCGTGTGTGGTGTTGCCTGGTACCCTAAAGAGCAGGATGGAGAAGGGGTGACCTATGTCTCAGCAAAGAGGTGCTTGGTGCTTGCCAGCCTGACTGCCTCTGTCACTGCAGGGGGAGATGCTGAGATGTGCAGGTGCCTCTGGTCTTCCAGTAGGGTCCAGCTGTCCTTGGATGACTGGGAGCATCCAGCTGGTCTGGGCAGGACCAGGTACTTGGTTTCTGCACTTTGAGCCCCTGTGTGCCAAGAGCAAGGCAAGGGCAGGAGTAGAAGCAGTAACTCATTAGAATCTCTACTTTCCTTGCCTAAGGCCCGAGCAGAAGCTAGAACTGAAGTAAATGTTCCTGTCTGCTGAGAACAAGGTGTGCTTTCTGTCATGAACTGGGATCTATATAGGTTTGTTTTTTTCCCTCTCAGGAATCCCTTGGTTCAGTATAGCCTGAGGGAGTTCTGCCCTTGGCTTAACCCTCTTCTGTCCCCCTTCTCTGGGTTCTAAATGAGGGAGTTGCACTTTCAGCCTTCATGAATGTCTCTTGCAGAATCACCTACATCTAAGTCACTTCCCTAGGACTGAGAAGTGCTCCCCACCTTTTTTTAAAGAGAGCTCAAGAAAAGACACTTCTAAATGCTGCTCATTAAGGAGTGAGCCTGGAGGTGGCAGTGGAGCTGATTTATTGTTGTCAGAGTTGGCATGGGTGGGATGTTTTTTTGTGGCACAGTCACCTCTGGTGTGAGGTAGTGGTGCTTCAAATACTGATGCTATGAAAAACCCATGTGTTGGAACAGCTCAGGGATTTGTGTTACCAGGGGCAGGCTTGCTCAGGTTGGGGACAGCTGACAGATCGGACAGACAGAAAAGCAAAGGCTACTGCTAAGTGGTCTCACTGATTGCCCCAGGGCATCATCTGTCCTACAAGATGAGTGTGGTGAGTACCAGCATATAATTACAGTTACACCAAAGGGAAGGACAAACCTGCCATTAGAGGTACACAGGAATATGGCCATTTCCTTTGTTTTGCATTTAAGGATAATTCTTAAATGTAGTCACTATAAAATGCAACAGTGGCAACTGAGCTTGTGTCTGTGACTCAGCTGCTCTGGGAGGTGACTTGATTTTGCTGCTGGAATGGGAGCCATGGCCAGGGAATGCTGGTGCCTGCCCAGCTGGCAGAGAAAAAGGCTTTATATGTGGTGGTCCACGAAACAAAATCACCAGGAAATGAAAGTCCAGAGCTGTCTTCAGTAGCAAATACTTCATTCAGCATGTTTGGTTGAGGAGTTTATCTTCCCTTGACTGCCATGAATGCATAAATGTCAGCTGATCTCTTCCCCAGCTTTTTCAGGATAAACATCTTTTGGGATCTCTTGCTCTCAAATCACACAGAAAGATAATGCAGACGTGCAGATCTTATTATTATGGGTAAAGACACTTGAGAGAAGAATGTAGTTCAGGTTAGGGGTTTCTTGTATCAATATATATCAGCTGGCAATCCAAGTTGATGACAGCAGCTGTGAAAGCAGACAACACCAGGGCCCAACCATCCCGATGTGGCAAGAGGTGAAAGGGAAGTGAAAGCTGTCACCAGCTGAGCTCCTAGTGCACAGGAGAGGATTCAGTCACAGTAACCTGGCTGTGTTTATCTCTGAAAGCTGCTATAGACATTGAGGAGAGATACCAGTCCCTAAAAAGAGCAAAATATGTAGAGCACTGTGGTTTGGGGAAATTAAAACAGTGAAAAATCCCATATGCTCAGGAAGTGGTGTAGACAGCACTGCATCCAAATCTGTCAATCCACAGGATTTGCTTTGTAGGCAGCAAGGCAGCAATTTGATGATGATTTTTTGTCCCTCATCAAGGCAGCTGGATAAGGTGCTTTCCTTTTTTTTTTTGATCCTTAAATGCCTAAGAGACACAGCTCTGTTACATATCTACAGTGTCAACAGTAGAACAGTGTCAACCACTCCTCCAAAGCTTTTTGCCTCTCAGCTGAGTAAGGCAAAGAACTAGGATGACAGCTCTCCAGAAAAGGTTTCCTGACTTCGACACTTCTCAGAGGTAATCCCTCCCCTGCCCAGCAGTCTAGACAGCTCTCACTTCCTGCCAATGCGCTGCCAGGGATACCACTCCTACCCCCACCTCCCTTGCAGGTGTCGCTCCAGGCGTCCCCTTCTTTCTGTCCTTTCTCAGAGGGCCATTTTTCTCTGCCTCTAAGCAGTGACAAACATCCAGATCACTCCTGCAGGTCTCCCGCCTGTGTGTGTGTGGCCTCTGGCTGCAGCAGCAAGCCTGGTGAGCTGTGCTTCCTGGCAGGGCCAGTAGCATTCCACATCCTGCCTGTGGGGTGCAGCACAGTCAAATAGACCCAGCTACAGAACCAGGGTAACTTCCCTTAATTTCTTTTTTACCCTCAGTAGCACCTACTGAAGGCTGCCCTGCTCCTATAGATGGGACTTCTCTTTCTATGTCCCTTCTGGTGTGTCTTTCCTGCCTGTCTAGGTTTGGCTTGTCATGAAGGACTCTGCTGTGCTTCCCCAAACAAACTTGACTCTTAGTTCTAATTTTCCCCCTCATTTTGTGCACCTAAACCAATGGGGTTTTTTTCAATCTAATTAGCAGAAAAGAAAGTGTATAAAAAATACTATTTTTTTCCTCACCAAGAATCCCCTCACTATGACCTTGTTACACCTTACATAAATACTGATGTCACTGTTGATCATCAGCCAGGCTTTCAGCTAACACGGGGAGGAAAAAAGATTCTTTTCCACATGCTCAGGCCTTAATTTTTCACAGTCACCTTCTGATTTCATCACCCCTCCAGTACAGGCACATACAAGTGTGTATACACACATATGTATGCATGTCCACAAACAGGGACTACAGCATCAGAAAACCAGTTCAGTTTTTGTAGTGGCAGCACAAGCCTGATATAAGTTCCTGCAACATTTCTGGGAGAGGTCCTGCTGTGGAGATTAATTCCCTCCATAGTTTAAAGAGTGAGGACAACTCACACACTTTTTTAATAACCTGGGCAGCACCTAACATAGTCCTCCCTCTGTGTTTGCTATCTGACTGAAGCAGTTGTAGAGAATTAAATTTTACTTTACAACTCTGGTCAAAAGCAGATCCAGCTGCTATGCAGCAGGAACATATTAAGCATTATCAGCAAATTCTTACTTTTGCAATGGAGAGCAGGAAAAATGAGGAGGTCTCTGAAATCCTGTTGTGAATGATGACAGCTAGGGTAGTATTCAAAGAACAACACTATAAGTAATGCAACAGCTAAGGTTCAACCTGCCAAAACCAAAACAATCCAATTATCTGCTGTTGTCTAAGCCCTCCCGTCTGGACTTCATGCAGCTCAGATGGGTTAAAAACAAGAATATCCATTCCCCCTGAGGAATGTGCCTTGCAAAACACCCATGTAGTGTTGTGCACCTGGCCACAAATACCTGTTGGTTGTGAGGAGGTCCCTGGCTGGCAAACTGGGGCAAAGTCCTAACTGCCTAAGGGCTGGGTTCAGAGGGGATGGGGTGTTTGGGACCCTCCCTGGGATACTTCCAGTTTCACAGACAGGCTTAAGTAGAGACAACCTGACCCAAATACTCAGTTGACTTCCTCAACACTCAGCAAGAAAATCTAGCGCAAATGACAGCTTCAAGGGCTCCTCTGGGTGAGCTCCTCCGAGTGCTGTCTGTGCTGTCAAGTCCCCAAGCTGTGCTTCTGGCAAACACAAACTAGTGTTTTCAGACTTAAAAAGACTTGGGGGTCTTTAACAGGGGCCTGCGCCTGGCCCAGGCTTAGAGGATGGAAGGGGAAACCACAACAGTGGTTTCAGGGAGGGCATTTGAGGAAGACCACCAGGCACACAGCAGTCCCTGACCCCCAAGTGCCTACTCAGCTGGGGCTGTGTAGAGTCCAGGTTGTGGTCTGCTGCCAAACATGCCCCACTCCTGCTGTCTTTGCCTTAACAACTGCAGGGAGAGCAGGAGGCTGCTGCTAGAAAAGGAAAAGGGAAGCAGGTGCTTATAGAAATACTAAAGGTTGGAAATAGGTCCCACCAGCCAGAGCAGCCTACACGGCCAGGAACAAACCACACCACTCTGCACCTATGCATAGGGCCCTCTTCCAAGTTTCAGGTTTGTCCCAAGCAGCTCTATTCTCTCCAGCCCAATTCATACACAACCACCCAAGCAGTTGTCCCAGGCAGGGGGAAGGGAAGTTTGTGAGGAGTGCAGTGGTGAAGAGGAGGAGTTTCTTCAGCTGCCACTGAAGTGGTTATGGAGGAACAGCCTCAGGCAATGTTACTAAAGCAGCTGGACAGACAGGATAGGATTCACCAGCCAGGGAAGGAGGGCATCCTGGCTCCCATGCCTGTCCTTTCCCTTCTCATGCCTCAACAACCACCAATGCCTTCGCAGGCAGGCAGTGATTTGGGTCAGTGCACAGTCCCTGAACAATTTAATCCTGGAAAACAGTAATTAGCTCCTGGTGGTTGGGCAAGCAGGAATGAATTTCCCTGCAGTCAAAACTGCTGTGATGCAACCAACAACCTACAGTGTGGGACCTGCAGCTGGGGGAGGAAAGGTGGGAACATGCAGAAGGCCCTAGATTGGCTTACAACAATTTCATAAGCAATCATTAGAGATTGTAACCCCAGGGCTTTAAGCCAGGAATACAATATGCCAAAAATTATGGAAGCATCTGAACACCTTCCTGCTGGGCATTCTGCAAACTATGTTTTCCTTGGCTCCTCCCCAGGATAAATGCCTGTGTGACAGAGCATCTTATTCCATGGATCATTTCCCATGCAGACACATTTGTGCTACTTTTTTAAAAACTCTTCAACTTGAGTAAGGCAAGATAAGTTCAAAGAAATTCCTGGATCTGGTCAGCTCCTACTATGATGTCAACTCCCTCTTTGTAAAAGTAGGTAATTACTGTAAGAAAAGCAAAGTGTTTTACATTTAAGTTGATATAGGCAGCATCAGCCAATGTCTTCCTGGCAGAAAATTGTGCTCCTTTGGACTAACACACATGTGATTCCATAGTGTGGCCACTGAATATTGTCTTTGCTCCTTGTAAATGCCATAATATCTGTATTATTATCCCACAGGGAGCAAAAAGTTCTCCCAAAACAGAAGGCAGATCCAACACCAGCTACTGCTGTTGATGGAGCATGTGCAACCACCATGAGTGCTAGAACATTTGAATAGTGACAAGTGAGAACAAAACAAATATGACATTTTACAGGAAATTTAAAGCAGCGATGGTGCTTTAAAAAAACAAGGAAGCCCAGACTCCACTTACTGCTCCAGTGGTTAATAAAAATCTTCAATAAAAGCACAAAGGGAGTCACTAGAAGTAATACTTGTCAATTATTCCTTTGATAACCATCTGGGAAGTTTCATTTCACTGAGACTTATAATTGTGTTCAACCTCAGGCAAAGTATCTCCCCAGATAAGACAGCACTGACCCCTTATTAAGGGGCTTCCGGGACAGAACAGTTGAGATGCTCCTTTAACAACAAATGGGATTAGGGGGAGAAGTTTCTGTTAGCTGACAAATTTGATATACTTAAAAAAAAAAAAAAAAAAAAAGAAATATTACGAACCACAGCAAATTAAGGAAAAGTAAAGGCTATGCTTTTTTGGTTACTTCCCAGATGTCTTTAAATACTGAAGAGCAATTTAGCAATTTTGTGCTAGGTTCAATCTTTTCTCAGAGCAGGCACTGCTAGGAGATGTGATCTCCCTCCTCACCCTTCCCTTACATCTGATCCAGCACTCACACGGGCAAAAGCTGAGCTTGAGATTACAGTTCAGAAGGACACACTAGATGAGAAAACAAAAATAATTAGCCTTTCAGTGTCTTGGCAAATGAAGAAATCTATTGTAAAACTTTACAACCCCTAAATTCTGTGCAAGGGAATTGGTGAAACAGCTTCTAGTGGAAGCAGCCCCCAGTTAACCTAAAAAAAGCACAACACAAAACTGTACTCTGGCAATTTTGCTTATTTTCAGGTGATGACTGTCTCTTACAGAACCACTGTGTTTGCTACTTATGTAGCTACTGTTTATCTAAACTGTACTTCCCACAGGCCAAGGCTGTTAAAGAGATTCACTCCACAACAAACCAACTTGAAAATTTAAGTTCCTTTGCATCATTCCCACTTTGACATGTTATTAACTTCAGAGTGCAGCTGGATGAACCTTTCTCCAGCAACACTGGCTTAGGAGGAGTTTTACTCTCCTCCAGCCCCATGGCTGCATCCTTGGTTGTTCCAATATATCAGACAGCCACACACCCACCTGTCCCAACTCCCATGCTACAGCAGATTGCACAAGATTGCATCCAAGTGGGTTTTGAATATTTCCAGAGAAGGAGACTCCCCTGCCTCACTGGGCAGCCTGTTCCAGTGTTTACACTTTCACTGTTGTCATTTCCCGTCCCCCACTCCCATTACTCAAACTACTGTTTAGGACATCCTGAAACCTAAAAGAATTTCAAAGGTGAAGTATAGCAAACTAAAACTAATTTTTGTTTTGCTGTCATGATTTTATCTGTCTTGAAGCAGTGCTTTGCCTATAAAAAAAAGAATACAAACACAAACAACATTAAGTGTATTACAGTAATACTGAAGATAAGAGAAACAAAACTGATGCATACAACTTCATTCCTTGATTCCAAAAAGTCTCATCCCAGTATCACGCCATAACAGCTTGAGTAGACCAGAAGATTTTAAGGTTTCAATTGTCATATTGAAGATAATTATTAGTTAATAATATGTCACAGAAAATATTAAGAGGCAAGCAAAATTATTCAAGTACGTTGCAATGAGAAACCCAGCATTGCAAGGTACAGCTCCACAGTTCCCTAATGAAGGAAAGCATGGTGGAGTGTTGAGTTGTTCTCAGTTTAAGGGAAAAGACTTCTCTAAGCCCTTTTGTGAATTTCATTAGTTGAAGGCAGGGGGAATACAGCAAGGTTGCAGTGGTGCTGCTTGTTCTATTTCATGTTAAAAGGGTATCTGGCCTGCTGCAGGGCAAGAAAGAGACTGCAGGCTGTGAAATCCCTCCTGTTTAGTGCTGGTAAATCTGTCTGGTTGAACCCCTCTTGCTTTGCAGCAAGAATACTTTGTACCTTTCCAAGGCCATGAAATGCCAGAACCAGCACTCACCCCACCAGGTTTTAATCTACACAAAAGCTGGAAGCAGGTGTGGCCCTCGCTCTTTGAAGAAGATGGGTAGAACAAGTAAGTGTTCTTATAGCAGACACCAAGCATTTGAAACAAATTTATTTAGTATCCAAAAATGTAAATTAAGCTCACAGACTGACACACTAATACTTACATAATTTTAAACGGAAACTAGCATTTTCAATGACTGCTCATGTCAAAGCTAGTAGAAAATTACCTTCTCCAATTAATTTGATGTACGCTTATCCTGGAAAATGAATGTAATAGCAGGGAAAAGGCACCTTTACTTGTTAAGTTTTAACCAGGACAAGTCTAAGCAAATGAAGAAATACTTGTGGGGCTCTCTAGATGTTTGCATATCCTGAAGACTTAAAAAAAATGTGGAGCTGAGTTCAGAAAAACATCCACTTATCCCCATCTCCTAGGACAGTCTCTCCCTTCTCATGTGTTGCATGTCTGTCCTCACGTAAATGCAGAATTTCAGTCATCGACTGGAAGACAAATAGTAAGAACAGTCCTGGAGTCACTTAGAGGAATTGCTGACACTGGAAATTGCAAACTGGTTCCAAACAAGGATGCAAAGCTGGGTTTTCTGGTGGAAAACAATAAAAATGCTGGTAGGAAAAGAAATCCTAATTACTATGACTACCAAAAGAGTGCCAAACAGCTCTGCAAACTTCAGCTTGGTGAGCTACTACAGGGTTATATCTGCACATTTAGAAGTGACACCAGCACTGAAGAGAATACACATGGGAGCAGCAGGAGAGGAAGCAATCAGGCCTTCCAGCAAGTTCTTCCAAGCAGCTCAAGATACATATAACTAGTAACAATTGCACATTTTCAACTGATTCACAGTAGAGCCAGAGTCACCTTCTAGGACTACAAAGAAACCAGATGCATAGCACCTGATTGTCACCCTGTTTGTCACCTGATACTATGTAGATACATAAAGAAAGAAGCTGCATGGGGAATGCCTGTCCGCTAGAGAGGTAACAGTCAGTCTGATGCAGGAATGTGTCAGATACATCTTATCACTGCAGAAAGAACTAAAAGCACAGAACTGCTTTAAACAGTAAAGCAGGACTTAACTCTTTCAATACAAAGTTTTACTTGCTTCTGTTGAAGATACCAAATACTGTTGAAGTACTAGACTTCAGTCTCAAGCCCTGAAAGGATGTAGAGTCACCAGAATAGCCAGATATATCCACTTTTTAAAACAATATACTGGACTTCCTTTTATTACAACCTAACTGCACTCTACAGCCTACTGCAAATGCAATCCTACACAACAAACAACTGAAGTACCACCTTGTACATGGACCTTCATTCCTCTTTGAAGTGCAATATATTTAAAACCCCTCAATAAATTTTGACAATAATGTCAATAAAAAAATTAAGCACAAGCTGTTTGTTCAAACAAGTTTGTCCATGTCACAGATAAAGAATTTTTCTCCATTAAAAAAAAGCCTTTTCTCAGTATGACTCCTTCTTCCCACAAGTATTTCCTTTTGCTTTTTGAACTTGTGATGATTTGGTGTTAAGATCAACGAATGCGAAAGTTTCAACATGGTCTTCAGTTTCATTTCAGATGTTTGTCTTGAAAACTCCATGATATCCTCTGAAAATATACCCAGATGTGTTCATGAGTTTATTTAAATCATATTTTGAATTAGCAAGACAGAAACATTGAAACCTTGTCTTTTTTATCTTGACAACAAAAAACGAAGGGTCAGGTAAAGTAAGATTACTCAAATGTATTCTAACTTCCAAGTATAGTAATTTTTTTATCAGTCTCGCTCTGGCTTGTTGTTCCTTACATGTTCCTTGTACCTCCTATTTAAATAATCTTTATAGACCCTAAATGTAACAGATAATCAACAAGCATAATATATATTACATTGAATCAGGAATATGTACACTTTGATAAAGTTTTTATTACAACTTCTTTATATTCAAACTGATTGTGCTCTTTATAAAACTATAATTGAATTGTTCTAAGATTACTTATTATAGTTTTAATTTAAAGTATTTTGTCTTTACCAAAACAAGTGTGAAATCAATTCTCCCTTAGATATTTTTTCGCCAAATTCTTTCATTTTATTGCCTAAATTTACCCAGAAAGCATCCACTGATGCTTTGATTGCCACAAAGCAAAGTATACCTACAGATAAACCTACAGTAAAATTCTGCCTTCCTTTTTTTTTTTTTTTTTTTTTTTTTTTTTTTTTTTTTTTTTTAATTTGGGAGGATTCAAACACACCATCAGCTATAATATTTGTTCTTTACAAACAGGTAGTCATATACCATGCCAAAACCCCAGTTATTTAGTCACAGAAACAAGAGCTGTTTGGATAGTTGAAGAGCAAGCAACTACATGAATTTCTAAGTGTATTAAAGCCTCTTTGTACCTCCTACAAATTAAATTACTTAATCAAATTTGTAAAGTGTAATCATACCTGTTCTCTTTGTTGCTGTAATCAGTGGTATAACTTTCATATCTTGTTGTATTTCCTGCCTTGGTCTCCATTTCCTTGGCTTTAGAAGAGTCTACCTTTTGATTATATTGGGAAAGGATCTATAGGAAACATTAAATACAAATAAAAATAATTACCTAAGAACTCAAAACAGATGTATTACAGATAGGACTAGGCCCTTTAAATTCTAGTATTTTGATATTAAAATCAGTTGGGGAAAAAAAGCATATAAGTTAACCTTTAAAACATTATCTGGTATCCTTGTTATTTCTGGAGGTGGAGGAGTATTGAGTAAATGGTCATAGTGTTCCAGACTGGGAGGGGAAGGGTCCTTAGTATGTTTAAGATACTCATCAGAGCTTGCAGCAAAAGGAATTCTTTCTTCTTTGCACGGTGTATCTTTTGCATCGTTCTTTGTCACTGACTCAAGCTTCTCCCTTGGTGTTACCTGCTGCTGCAAAAGAAGTATTAAATGTCTTCAGTTACATTTACTTATGTTAGGTAAAATACTTAGTAAATGTTCTTACAGAATTACTATTAGAAAGAGCTTTTATAGTGACATAAGAAAAAATAATATTGGAAAAGAACCCCAAACGGGCATTTTAAAACCTGCTTTTGGCAAAGTGTGTGAAAATGTACATAATTGCTATTTGCTACCTTAGCTTCTGCTGTTAACCATCTTGTTTGAAAATCTGGACACTGTGGTGTTGCTGCATGACTGGGAAGAGGCAGTTCCTTTGTCTCTGGTGACCTTGATAATCCTGTATTATTATTTTTGGAAGAGTCCTTCACATCAGGAGTACAGAACACAAATACCATAGGAGAATCCATCCAGTCAGTTGCTGCTATCAAGGGTGAGCAGAATAAAATTAAAAATATATATGTACACACACACATATGTAACTATTACCTGTTCTAGTTTCATTTTCTAAAACATGTGCATCCTTTTAGTTGATATTTTGCTTGATCCATCCAAATTACAGTGTTTCTTAAAGGCAGTAAATGCAAAGTAGTCATTCTAGTCCCACTACTGAATACAACTGAAGAAGCCAAACTTAAATCAGCATTGCTTTACCTTCTCATTTACCCAATTGACACTATGTTTGTCTCAAGATTTAAAAAATAATCTATTTATCCTCTCAAAGAAGTTCTAGCATTACCCTTGAAAGTCTTAAATTACTCTCTTGCTATCCCCTTTCTTTCCTGTCTTGAAACAGATCCAATGGGTATTCTCAGGGAAAAAAAGGCAAAGTTGGCAAAACAGTATTTTTATTTCAAATATGGATAAGCTGCAGTTACAAAATTATGAATTCTTCTGCATAATTCAAATTGGATATGAGTACAAGAATGATAAAAAAAATTATAGGGAGTAAGAAACTTTCCCATAGAAGCCACCAACATGTTTTAGACATTACTACTCATACAATGACTTACCATGAATTAACCATATTTAACCAGAAACACAATTTAAGTTACCCACATGTTTACAATGCATTTGCACATGCATTCTTTAAAAATGCATATGTATATTAATTTCACAGATTATTAACTTACCATTTTTAGCTCTCTTACTGGATTTTGATGCAGGAGTAACCATGAATTCCTTGATTGTCATTTCTGGCAAATTCCCTCCGTTATCATCTCCTCTTTTAACCAACCTGAAAACCAAATCCCCGATTAGCTCTCAAGTATGTGAAGAAGTCACAGTTAAAGGAATATTGCCAACCTAGTCACTTTTCTAGTATTCATTATGAATATGCAAGTAAAAAATTAGTTTTCTCAAATGTTTTATATGAATGTTTAATATATGTTTAAACATTTAAATGAATGTTTTATAGATTTTTTTAATCTGTGATTCTACTGCAATTTGTGGTATGCAAATGTTCGGTCCAGCCACAAATGATCAAATACACGGATATTTCAGTCTAAGGCATTAAGAAAAAGCCAAACCCAAACCAGGTGTACAGGGTAGGACAGATGCCAGAGATTATCAATTCTGTATTAGGGGTTTCACTTTGGAACTGCCTGTAGCCTATGAAATTATATAGAACAAGAGGAACTCTTTTCTGCTTCTAAACTAATAAGGGTTTTGTGAACAGGAAAAGATTTTTTAATTGATTTTTTAAGTTTAAGTAAGATTGTTTATCTTAATAAAATACTATAGAGCTTTCAAGTAATTTTAGTAATTACGTAACTATTTAAAAGGAGAGATCCCAAAATTATTTTAAAAGAAAACTTAGTGATTTCAAAGTGACAAGCTATTTAATATCACTGGAAAGAGAAATTTAAAAAAATATTTTTTTATATCCAAGATTTTCTAGTGAAAAAATGGCATACACAGTTAAGAGAATACTAGGCAAAAGGTGGAAACTTAACTAACCTACACACTAATCTGTGTCTTTAAAGAAAATTATTTTAAATGTTTAAAAAGTAATCTTTACTATCATAACCAGATTTAGATTGTCTCTACAAAATGTCTAAACTGAAAAAATCCCCCAGTAAATGGTATAGGCAGTATATGAGGCAGTACATTTTACTTAGATGAGCACATCTCAAACTTTGGGTTAAATAAAAAAGTAACATTTCAGGTCAGTTTTATCTTTGAAGTCTTAGAGGTAGTTGAAGCCATATGACTTTTAGTTTTTACAGTGAGTTGAACCAGTAGAATTTTTAAAGTGGTTTCATGCATATGATCCTTGTTTTCAAAACAATTTCTCTAAATATCAAATATTAAGGTACTGTCAACTTTTTAAATGAAACATATTGCTAATACTAACTATAAAATCATGACCTATTAACTACATGCATGACCTCACTGCTGCAATTATTTTCCTTTATAATTAGAACAGTGAAAATCTAGAGAAGTCCTTTCAAGAGAAGACTGGAGCAAAAGGAATAAACTGTAAGGTGGGGCTTATGTTAGAGATAATACAGTGCTTCTACAAATTTACTGAATGCTTTACAAACTGTTTTCTGTTTATATTAATAAACCTTCTGCAACCTTTACACTGGCTGTATAATATCTGTGGCAGACAAGCCCAGGCTGAAACCTTTGGTTAAGGAAAACAACAGATCACATTGTGTTTTTCTCTTTGTAACTACATTGTGTATGGATGATTCTTATGCTGCAGTCAAGGCAAGGAGCACAGCAGATATATTTTAAGTCAGCATCTAGCACTGCAATGGGTATGTGAAAAGATGTGTAGGGAGTTAAATGACACAGGACCCAGCACCTGAGAGCTATCATCTGAGCAATCACCCACCTCAAGACAAAGAAGAAGGCCATAGGAGCAAGAAATTAGTACAGCAAGAAGAAAATACAGAAAATTCAGTAGAGAAACAATCTGAACTCCAGTAACTTACTTTTTTAATGTCTGAGAAGCTTTATGAATAAGCGACATCGTATAATCTTCATTCATACACATGGTATGTTCACTAATGCCAAAGTGCTCAAGTTTTGGTGTTACACACTCATAGTCATCCATCTTTAGCCTACATTTTGGTGTTTTGGGCAAAGCCTGTGGCGTTCGCAACCTTAGTGGAGTCTCATTCTTTGCCCTCAGCTGGCGCGCACTGCTCATGTGCTGTGCGCTGTGCGGTGCTTCCAGCGCGCTCCGAGGCCTGGGGAACGCGTACTGTGAAAGCCCAAAGTCGGAGAGCTCGGGGATACGCAGGGGGTCTTTGGGCAACGGCGGCTTCTCTGTAGAAGCAGATAGGTGAGGTACATCATTTGCTTTCTCGTCATCAGATTTATTCTGCACAGACATTGCTGATTCACTGTTAGCTTCATCCTCCTCTTCTTTTTAAGAAAAGAAATGAAAAAAGAATTATGTCAGAAGTTTATTTTAAGAATTTATAAAATGACACTTCCCCAGTATTCAAGTTTTTTTACTTTTTTGTTGTAAAAATTAGATTCCTTCTTTCCCTTTAAAGTACTGAACCTGAAGTTACAACAGGTATCAAAACCTTATATGGCTAAGCTATATTTATAAGTCATACATTTACTGAGTTTCACTCTATTTTTACGTAAGTGTATTTTTCTCCCTGCATGGAGATGAAAAGATTTTTGGAGAAAGAGCAAAGGCTGCATACAGTACTAAAATGCTCATTCTTCAGAAAAACAGTATTGAGGAAAGGTTATGAAGCAGCAACTAAGAACTTGTGAAAGGAGACAGCTTTTTCAGTAACAGTAGTTCACTGCAAAAATATGTAACTGTGTAATTTGTACATTTTTGGAGTTAGATAAAGCAAACACACCTAAATGTTTAAGAATTTCTGCATGATGTAGTAAGTAAAGGACAATGAATATGGTGAAGGGTCTGGAGCACAATTCCTGTGAGGAGCAGCTGAGGGAGCTGGGGTTGTTTAGCCTGGAGAAAAGGAAGCTCAGGGGAGACCTCATCACTGTCTACAGTTGCCTGACAGGAGGGTGTGGCCAGGTGGGGGTCAGGCTCTTCTCGCAAGTAACAAGCGATAGGACCAGAAGACACAGTCTTAAGCTGCACCAGGGAAGATTCAGGTGGGACATTAGCAAGAATTTTTTCACAGAAAGGGTAATTAGACATTGGAATGACTTCCCAGGGAGGTGGTGGAGTCACTGTCTCTGGAGGTGTTTAAGGAAAGACTGGACATGGCACTCAGTGCCATGGTCTGGTTGACTTGGTGGTGTGCAGCCACCAAGTTAACTTAATGATTCAGAGGTCTTTTCCAACTTGGTTCTGTGAGGTGGGTAGGGGGAGGGAGGCTATTTAAAGTAATATACTTTCTGATGTGCAGTGATATGTCTTCAGATGCACTTAGCTTAAAAATATGACTTAAAAAATAATCTAACCTTGTAGCTCTATTTGGAGACTTCTTTAAAAGCAAAGAGGGTATAGGAAGAAAGGTACTACAAAAAATCAGTCTTCTGCCCTATCTGTGTAAAACAGCTATAGGAGCTTAACTTGGACTTCAATATGGTTCACAACCATAATTTTGTTTTGTGTAATGACTGGATAATAATCAGAGAGAAAGTTAAGACCATGTCAGAAGCTTTTTAAAGTCTGATTGGGCCCTTGATACCAAAAGGAGTATGTGTAGTATAGACAGGTGTAGTACTTTAAGTCATTTGGCATATCTGGATTTTTCAGAGAATTCTATGTGCATTTTCTGACTGGATTAAGGACCTCCTTCCCCTCCAATGATCAAGGTGCTATTGCTTGTCACATGCCACCTAATACCCCAGCATTCTTCTCTGGTCCCATTTATGCTGTGAAACACACATTTTAGGATTTTCTCTAGGGCGATTTAAATTAATGAAACCATCACATGTGAATACAAACAACTCAGGTGCATCTACAATAGTTCCTCATGCATGAGAAGTTGAAGCAGTGTAATTCTCTGGGTTATGAAAACATGCTTGCTAACATGTTTTCTGAATATATTTATTACTGAAAAAAAACCCCAAACCCTAAACCAAATAGACACTAACCTAGCGGCATGCCAGAAGATCTAATTTCAAGTGTTTGTGTTTTAGTTAATTCCTACAGCACTAATCACAACAAAATTTTTTACCCTCTGGATATTATTAAAAAGCAAATAACATGGATGTACTTGATCTCCTAATTAATAGAAATATACATATAGTTAAAGAGAAACATTTTATAAAAATAATACTTTTCTGCACATACTGTATTAACAAGAAATATTACCTGTAGAGCCTTCGATATGTGGTTTGTAGCCATATTTCTGGAACAGCTCTCTTATTTTTCCAAGATCTGCTGCATTTCTTTCTATCAAGATTTCACTTGCCTTCATAAACTCATGAACTGCTTTATTTTCAGAGGAAATCTTACCAAGACTGGCACTAATATCTTCCTTTGGGGACAGAGAAGGGAACATAGAAATAGTGATTTTCAAATCATCACATGATAGTTGTTTACACATGAAGCATTTTGGAAGTATTTAATTGCAATTCAGATGAAGATAAGCAGCAAATTTAGGTCTTTTCTATACCTGAAAACCATCAGGCATATACATCTATGGAATACCAGGAATATATAGAGCCTAAGTGTATGAAAACTTACAAAAGTAACTGTAATGATAGCTCATAATATGATAACTACTTACTGGTAACCTTGCCAAGGAAAAAATATGCTTTTACTCTGGAAAAATATGAGGTAACAGCAATTAGTATAGACTCTTACTCTATATGTACAAAGATTTAGTGCAGAGCAGAAAGTCAACTTCATTTTTATATCACTCAATTATTTCTATATTGCTCATTTCTATAACCCATTTTTTCTACTTATGTATAAGGAATAGACAACATTTTTCACAAACTTAACTGAATGGCTGAAGGTACTGGAACTTCTGTGAAGACTGATTTTATTCTAAAGGCTGCTTATGGAAGACAAGCAAGCTTGTCTCTTTTGTTGGGAGCTGCTGTTCCTGAATCATTCTCCTCATACCTTGGCACCACTCCAACTTCCTTGTAACCTTTGTTCCCTGCTTACCTGAGTGACAGTAGTGACTGCAAACTAAGAAACATTGCTAGACCGACTTTGGGTCACCCACAAGTTTTTGGGCATTACCCCAATATCCATGGCCATTATGAGGACTTAGAGGTAAGTGAGTAAATATAAGGGTTATAACTAACGAAGTTGAATTGTGGCTTAATGATCAAAACAGAACCACAAGTTTATGGAACATGCACACACATATAATTTTTCAAGAAGGAAGCAAGCTAAGATATTACCTTCTGAGTCTTGATTTCGCAATGGAGGTCATGCAAGATTGCTAGTGGAGATTCATCTTCACAGTCTTCCAGATGAATGTTCACATAAAAGAGTTTAGAAAGTAAAAGAGGTGTCTTAGTGTTTTAGCATGAAAATAGCGTTCTACATGGTGAATGAATGTAATCTCCTGTATTAGCAGAAGAGAGGCTGGCCATGAGCCGTCAGTGTGCTCTCACACCCACAGAAAGCTCAAATGTGTCCCGGGCTGCATCCACAGGTGGGCAGCAGGGCCAGGGAGGGGATTCCGCTCCTCTGCTCTGCTCAGACCCCACCTGCAGGGCTGCATCAGCTCTGGGGTCCCCGTGCAGGGAGGACAGGGACCTGTTGGAGTGAGTACAGAGGAGGGACACCAGGATGTTTAGAGGGATGGAGCTCCTCTCCTGCAATGAAAGGCTGAGAGAATTGGGATTGTTCAGCCTAGAAAAGAGGCTGCTTCAGGATGAACTAATTGCAGCCTTCCAGTACCTGAAGGGAACTTCCAGTACCTAAAAGATGGAGAAGGACTTTTTTTACAAAGGCAGGTACTGACAGGGCAAGGGGGAATGGATTCACACAAAGAGAGAGAAGATTTAGATTAGATATTAGGAGGAAGTTCTTTGCTGTGAGAATGATGAGGCTCTGGAACAGGCTGCCCAGAGAAGCTGTGGATGCCCCATCTCTGGAAGTGTTCAAGCTCAGGCTGGATGGGGCTCTGAGCACCTTGGTCTAGTGGAAGGTGTCCCTGCCCATGGCAGGTGGTTGGAACTAGGTGATCTTTAAGGTCTGTTCCAATTCAAACCATTTTATGCTTCTATAATATTAGAGATGTTGGAAGCATACATTAGAGAAAGAGAGTCAATATAGACAAAACCAAAGAGAACTAGTTCCTGTCAGGTACTTCACACAGCAAAAAACTGTTCTTTGTACAATGTGTTAAACTCCACAGAGAAATTGCCTGGGCTTTCACTTCAGCGTTGCAGCTAATACTGTATATGACAGATATTGATAAAACAAATACGACCCTGGGCTGTCAAGAATTGCTTGTGTTAGCATTTTATCATTAAAGAGGTCAGATGAAATCAGAAAAATGGCGATATAGAGACCAGTGAAAAGAAAAATTCAGCAGAAAATTGAATTCTTCCATCGTATTTGCCTGTGGGCAGATGCATCACTCACTTACACAACACAGCAGACATTACTTTTTAAACTGCAAACCAAGGCTAATGCAAACACTATAGCAGAGGGCACCTGCTACGTGACAAGACATAGCATAGAGATAAAGACAATTAGAAGCCTGAGCTATCTGTCCAGAGAGAGAATATGCCCTGGAAATGTTTTCCTACATCGATCCACGAAAAAAAGAAAAAGAAGCAAGAACGTGATAAGAAAACTCAGCCACACACCCATAAAGGAGCTCAGAGAGACAAGGAGACCGGGAGGAGCCCGAGCAAGCCCCAGGCCGAGCTCCCGGCGGAGTGCGGGCACAGCGGCGGGCAGGAACGCAAACCGAGCCAGGGGCCCCGAGGAACAACCGCGGAGCCAGCGGCCTACGGCGGCGGGCTGCCCTTACCCGCGTCCTCCCGGCGCATGGCCTGCTGCAGCTGCTTCACCTCCTTCTCCACCGTGAGGGCCAGCTCCCGCAGCCTGCCGAAGAAGGCGCCGGTCGCGGCCATGGCTCCGAGCGGGGCGCGGAGGCGGCGGGGCCGGGCCGGGCCGCGCGCGCCGCCGGGGCCTTCAAACTGCCGCCGGCGCGAGCCCCATTGGCGCCGCCGCGCCCCGCCCGCCGCTGAGTCTCGCGAGAGCCGCTCCCCGCCCGCCCGTCCGCCGCCATCTTGGCTCCTCCGCGGGGCGCGCAGCCGCCGCCGAGTGCGGGTGAGTGGGGCCGGAGGGGACGTGGGGCGGCGGTGCCCCCGCGGATCCGCTCCTAAACCGGGGCGGAGAGTGGGACACCGGCGTGCACCTGCACCGTGGGAACGGGGTGGGTTGGCTTCTCTTAGCGGCAGTGCCGCTTTGTGCCGTGCTGGAAGTGCTTAGGTGACTTACTTGTCACGGCAGCAAAGCTGACGGTTCATGAAGGGTTGGGACAACTCTCTCAGGTCCCCGGTGTGGTTCCTGAGGATGTCCTGTGCAGGGCCAGGGGGACTCGATGATCCTTGTGGGTCCCTTCCAACTCCGCGTATTCAGTGATTCTCTAAAGCTGATGAAATTCCCTGTAATGTGAAGCCTGGGCATTAGCGGGTGTCGGGTGTGGGACTAATGAGCAAAGAGCATTTCTGTGAAGTTTAAACGTCATTCGGTCTTCCTGCCCCTTACACCCAGCGTGTTCTGTCAGGATCTGTTGGTGCTTTCCGCTTACACCGCTTGGTCTAATTCAGGATATTGCTTCTCCCTACCAACCAGATTTCCCTCGGTCAGGATACAGGCTAAGTAATTACGTACTAATCAGCTTACGGAGAGACTGTAGTCCAAAACCTCATGCTGAGGAAAAGGCCAGATTTGGATCGAGAAGACAGAGATGGAAATACTGTTTTGACAACACAGCTATTTGAAGAAGGCATGAGGGAAGTGAACCCTTCATTCTTGAATATCTGTGACTGGATTTTTCTTAAATAATTTATGGAGGATATGCTTTAATTGCAGTGTAAGGATAACTGAATAAATTCTTAAGTTACATAATTCCCAATTCCCTTTTTCTGATTGTTAAGTTTCCAGTGTATCTGGCCTTGTGCTGCCTGCTGCGTGTGATGGTTTGTGAGTACCCGGCTCTGAGCTTAAACCTTCAAACTAGCCAGCTGATAGGCAGTGGAGTGAATGCAGGGCTTTTCATCTTTCTTGTCAAAGTTTTATTTTTGTCCCTAAGGTAATGAGTATTTTATATTTCTGTTTATGTTTTAAGGCAAAATGTTTTTAACAACAGTATTACTGCGGAAGAGAATTCCTGGGAAACAATGGATTGGGAAGTACAGGCGACCAAGAGAGGTTACCATTTCAATGAAGCAAGCAATGATCCGAAGGTTGGAAATTGAAGCAGAGAATGAATATTGGCTCAGCCGGCCTTACCTGACACAGGAACAGGAATACAAACACAACACTGAAGAGAGACGTGCCAAGTGGGAAGCTTTCAAAAGCCTGAAACAAGCCAAGTTTCCTGAGCACAGATATATCAGCGATCATTTAAACCACTTAAATGTGACAAAGAAGTGGACATGTTGAATAATACAGCATATTTATATTTGGTAGATGTTGTGCACTACCCTGGGATCTGCTCTCATACCTATTATGGTATTTCACCATAATTAGGGTGGGTGACAAATAAGATGTTGCTTTGGTGTACAAAATACTACATTAAAAATAGTCCTCTGGAACAGCGTATGTTTTATTATTATTGCCGTGTTAGAGAAGTTCTTTGGATGCCTCTCTACCATCTGCCCACCCTCTGTTCTTCAGGGCTTAAACAGCAAATTACCAGGTGCAGTGGTGATTTATAGATAACTGAGTTTATAGCTTCAGTGATTGCCTTCTGAAAGCCTGGAGAACACTCCTGCCTTGTTGAAAAGGCTCATCTGCTGGTACTGGCCACATGGCTTGAGCCAGTCACTCTCCCTTCCTCAGGGATTGTTCTGTGTACACCAGGTACTTGAGACATGACTATCACACTTGCCATCAGGCATACAAGGACCAAGGGGAACTAGAACTGTAGAGACAGGGGTATGAGGCTGGAATTCATGGAATGTTATAAAATGTTCAATTTTTTAAAAAAAAACTTTCTGGAAATAATTGTTGATCTTAACTTCCAGTGTCATTGTCATGTCAGTGCCAACTTGGGTGTTACAGCTCTCTTACACAGATTGTTCCTGACCTAAAAGGAACATGGCTGATTTCCTGTTTGAGCAGTTGATTTCTAAGTCAGGTTTAGTGTCATGGAGGAATAAGATTTAGCCACAAGTCAGGCTTTTTATTTCCCCACAAGACCCAATGACCTGGAAGATGTGTCAAGAGTGAGTGTAATCTTAGGTTTGTTGTAGCTGGAGTGTAAAAACCAGAGCAATGGTGCAGTGTTTCCCAGGTAGGCAGTTTTCCTTGGTGATCTAATAATACAGATGCTACAGCTGA
The DNA here is from genome assembly GCF_048771995.1 of Taeniopygia guttata. Taxonomy (NCBI): domain Eukaryota; kingdom Metazoa; phylum Chordata; class Aves; order Passeriformes; family Estrildidae; genus Taeniopygia; species Taeniopygia guttata. Next base: position 70,156,963 of record NC_133024.1, on the reverse strand, counting down.
GCACTTTCCAGATTCTTTCACATATTTTTATTAAGTTGATGTTGCATTCAATAATGAATTCAAGTGTCAAGTCTATTCATATAACTTTGGAAAAGAGGCTTAAAATGGTACTTTTTTATTAAACACGGATTATACTTCAGAGAAGTATGAACAGGTCTGAACACTGATGTACAAAATCTTGAATGCACTTTCATTGGTTGTAAATGGCTTAAGAGAACTTTATGGAAAAGTATACATATGGGGAAAATGCAAATACAATTAAAACATGAAGGAACTTCCAGGCAAAGCAATGTGATTTTGTATTTAATTCATTTATAAAAGCCCATTTCAAAAAGTTACTTCAAGTATTAAACTATAAATGGCAACGTTTTCTCTGTGCATAGGATGAGTCCTATCTGTAACATACAAAAAAATACTATAAGTGCGTCATTATTACAGGTATCTTTTACACATCATCCCAAACTTAAATACAGCTCATTCAAAGTTTAGGCAGCACAATTAAAAATAACCTTGTGGCAATAAAACAGCTGAGACATTGTGATTAGTGCAAATGTTGATGACCCTTGCTGGCAAATACAAAAGGAACTTAAGAGATAACCCAGGACGTTTCATTCATCTAAGTTAAAAGCGGAACAGACTTAACAGCAGGAATGTTGCCTCGCTCTGGGATAGCTTCATGATTGTAAATTCCCATTTAGGAAGATTTAAGTTTCCCATAATAAAGCTGATAACAGGATAAGGGACAGGAGAAATCACAGAGGACCATGCTAAGTGTCTTTAAGTTGTCAGCTAAACTGTAAACGGAAGGGAATCAGCATGTCACTCCCAATGCTTTGGTGACAAAGTATACAAATTCTTCATCTGTGACACATCTACTTGACTGTTGAGCATGAGCTCTCTGTTTCTTAGGGCAGGGGGTAGGAAGAAAGACGGGGAAAGCTCCCAAAACCAAAGAAAGCGATCTGTAAACATTATCAGACTTCACTACCTAATGGAAACAAATTCAAGTAAAGGCTTTAGAAAACAAATGACCAAACACCTGTTTAATCCACATGAAAACAAACTACTCGTAGCTTCATGATGTTTCACGACAGCTACATAATTAAGAAAAATGTGTATAAAAAGCTCTATATACAAAATAAATGGATAGAAATGAGTGTAACAAACGTGTTCAGTACTAAATCACTTCACGTGCAGCTGCTCTCTTTGGTGCCATTTAGGGATAAAAGAGCCTCTGAAGCTGCACGCATCGCTGTTTTTTAGGTACTGCAAAAAGACATTTGTGAGCTAAAAGTAACTGCTGTTTGGAGCCTCTCTAAATGCACACCCAAATCCCCCAGTCAGAACATACACTCTCCCCCTTGGAGAACATATGCTATGAAACTCAAAGCTGTTGTGGTTTTGCTATTATTCGACTTCTAAATAAAAATCTGGTCAGTTGTTGCTCCAGATCCAGGCAGATTTGGTCAATCTGTGTCGGGACCAGCGCATCTTAGTAAATCTACCAGACTTTAATACTGCTGCAACCACTGCAGTTTTTGTCCTCTTGGGGCTCTGCTTAGCCACAATTGGACCATACTTCGGTTAGATCATGAAGTCTTTGTGTAGAAATTCATCCCAACCCAAAAGACGATTTATAAATAATAGAGAACCACACAAGACTAAAGGAAAGAAACAGTACCTGAAAACCGTGAGTATTCAGCACTCTAGAGAACAGGACCAGTTTGCAAAAACAGAATACCAAAAATAGCTTGGTACTTGGAAATTCCACACTTGAGAGGCAGCTTTAATAAAAATATGACTGTGATTTCTATTCAAATCACTAAAAATAGAAGTGACTAAACTTCCTCTAAAGTAACCTTCTGATTATTTTAAATGGAGGTTTCTAATCACATCTGACTTGTATCAATACAGTATCAAAAGAATACTGTAGGAAGTCAATTAATGACAGAAACCTACTCCTCTTCCTGCCCTCCTCCCATATTACGCCTTTGGTAGGCACAGTAATGATGTGTGTCTTGTACTCTCTGTGAGTAACTAACAGTAAGAAAAAAAAAAACAGTATTGTGTAGTTTTAAGTAATTTCTATTTGTGGATTTTCCTGCCTCATATTCACAGGGACAGGTTTGTTTCAAGAAATTTCAGAAAAATGAAATCCTCCCCTACATCAGGCTTCTGTTCTCACACTGGGAATTTAAAGCTTTTTTTTCATTACTTTTTGAGCGTATGTAGATTTTTTTAAAAGAGAAAAGCAGAAAGAAACAAGAAAGCAGTTTCTAACTGCAGCCAATGTCAACTATCCTACAATAACTACTACGTATGGCTTGTAGTAGTCATTACTTTAATGGATCTAAAAGCTTAAGGGCTGCTATTTTTAATGACAACCTAAGTATTTTCAAGACTCCCTGATAAAGAGTGGGCTAAACCACAAAACCAGCATTTACAAAACGGCCCAACACCCTAAACAGTTGTTTTCTCAGGATCCATCCCCCTTCTGATCTGACCATGGGGCAAAAGTACCCCCTTCCTGCTGCCCCTGCCTCTGCTGGTAGGGACACATGGCTGCTTGCAGCCCAGCAACCAAAGAGCCATTCTGCTCCCTCATGGATTTGCTGGCACAGCACAGCCTAGGGAGTGCTCAGGACAGAATCCAAAGGCAGAGGATGTTATCCTGGCTGCCTTAGCCATGATACCTCCCCCAAAGCCCAGGCCTGCCAGGAAAACCTAACTTCACTTACTGGCATGCCCTTGGAGTTCAGCAGTACAATTCCCTTAGAGAACTTAATTCCTTTAAATCAGCCTGGGGTTTCTCTTAGTCCCCAGTTCCCCAGGAGGAAAAAAACCAAAAGTGATTGTGGGTGGTAAATGTGGGAGAATCATCTTTCTATCATTTTACTATGTTTCGTGGTTGTCAAAGTGACTTTCAGTAATGCCTACTTTTACACCAACAGTAACTCTGGCCTCAGGATTATCCTAAAACCACTGCTCCTTTTCTCACCTCAAATATGAATTAAAACCTAGGACAAAATATTCCTGTGATCTGCATAAACATGTCAGAAATGTCAGTTCTTCATGAAATGTCCACAAAAATGTCCATCAGATATACAAATAAGTGGTTTCAGAAGAGCTGCACTTGTTAGAAAATGCACATGGAGATAGCACAGTCTGTTTACTTGCATTTTTTTCCTGTAGATTCACTATCCTGACTAAAGAAATCAAACCAGTTCTCCTGATGTTGGCCTACAGGATACATACATTCATGGGAGGGGGGTGGTATATGAAGCACTTTGGGAAGCAGAGACCATATTGCTGAGTTCAGCGATACTTAGGATTCTGACATACATTTTGCTAATAGTTCTGCTGGATGATATCTGTGCATGGACATGTTATTTCAGCTATAATACATGGATGCAGTAAAAGCCAGATGATATCCCAGGCCCTCCATGACAGTTCCACCAGTGTTTGGGGCTGCAAATTTTGGTATTCAGAACAAGCCATTTGAACATGCAGTCTTCCTTCTGTTATCTTCCCCAAGAAATTTTGCTGGTACGATACTGCTGAGAGCTTATGTTAAAATGGGCACTTCTCACTTAGAGAAGAAAAAGCTAAACCTTTCTGATCAATGTGTAGCAAATGCTTTTGTAAGTTTTGGAATTAGCAAATGCAAAATTTCTTATACAGAGTTTGAAGAAACATTCTGCAACTTTTATAAAACATGCAAGTTTGGACCATTCCTTCTGTCGCAAGGATATCCAACAGTGAAATCATAGGTTCTCAAAGAGTTCTTGTTCCGGAAGATTAATATTTAAGAAAAATTTATTATATCCAAAGACAAAAAATACTTATTTTAAACCTTACATACTCGATACCTTAGTATTTCCATCATAAATATATTTAACTCAAGTAGCAATCAGTCTGGGAGACAAAACAAACAGGTTCTTTTGGACTAAATCATCAATTTGACTACTACCTTCAGTCTGTATCAACAGGGCTCATGTCTATTCGTAATCATCAGCAGCTGAACATCAGAAATCTTACAGAGAGAAAAATAGTATTTGTCACTCTTTCCAGGTGCAAAATTCCAATACCACCCAAAGATGAGTTAGCAGTCTTCTCTGTAGAGAAGTGAGGAAAAAAAAACCCCCATGTTATTTGCTGTAGGTCTTGAGCTAAGGATGGGATGGACTTGAATCCTCACACAGGGAACACATTTCACCTTTTGTAAGCATTGCTGCACAAAGCCATCAGTCTTTAACAATTTCAGCATCACTTAAACTGGACTTGAAAGTGGGAGACTAAAGGATGCAATTTTTCAGTGTGCTAACACAGATCTATGATGTAACACTAACCTTCTTGTAAATACCTGATATTTGTACTTTAGAACCAATAAAACCTTGTTCCTTTATTAAAAAGATAAAACAAAAGTATAAAACAGTATAAACCATCAGGAGTCCCATGGAAAAAGCAGTACTTTGCTGTTTCTGTTTTCTAGAAACACAACTGCAATATGGTTTTTCTCAGGGGTACCATTTTGTTGCTGCCTTCACAGAACACAGCAAACAGTAACAGAAAATGTAACAACTGTTAATTCCTTTTTGGACTGCCTTTTCCTTGTATGCTGACTGACAATTGTTGGAAAGTAATAATCCATGTTTTTTTCAACTAAAACACAAGTCTTCTTTTTTGAGCTCTGTCTGTGGTATGGTTAAATAAATCAAGTTAAAATTATGAGGAAGCTCAATCCTATAGCAAAAAAGCAACACCCAAGTTAAAGGTTTTTATGTTGTTGGCATTACCTTGCTCCAAAGCACAGCTAGTAGAAAGAACCCTCAGTCCCAAAAGACTTGGAGAGCTGTGATCATGGGGTAGATTGGTTAATAGGGAGAGAGGAGAAACACCATCCAGTCTCTTCCCCATCACCGGGCATCTGAACTATGTATATTCCCACTTCAGACTTGCTGACCATGCTCTAAGCTGACTCTGTTGTTTTTTTTTTCCTTTTCTTCCGTACTCTGGAGACCTGCTATGGAAGTGCCTTCTGCAGTGCCTAAGGTATGACGTTTGCCCGTGAGGAGGTACGAGTCTCTGCAATATACCCCCGCCACTGCAGCATAAAAGAAATGCATAGTTCCCACTCTGGACCTTGTGCATCCAAGCAGGGCACTTCTGGATCTGGCCCTTTGGTAGCAGTATATAATTCAGTGTTGCATAAATGCACATTAAGCATCTTAAGGCATCTGTCTTAACTTCCCTGCTCTGCAATAGTGCTTACAAGAATCCATTGTACTGTGCAGAAACTTGAATTTCTTGTCTCTTCCTAAAATGTTCATGTTCCATTTTTTCCTGCTCAACTTCTTCCAAACAAAATTAAGTAATATTCAAGCTCAAAATGTGTTGCAGAAACCTAATGAAACAATAAAAGGTAATTAATGGAATTATTCAATTAGCTTTGAAGAAACACATCATAGTGCATTACACAAATGCATCTGGGTAATATGATTTACAGACTTCTGATTAAGGTAAGTAGTTAAGGCAACTTCAACTCAGAAATAACCTTCTGGGAGGTGTGGGGTTTTGTTCTTCTTATGTTTTAGAAGCTTATCAGCGCTAAGAACATCAATCCATCAGCACTGATCTGCATCTAAAGCATCCAGGATCCCTGACTGGCAATTCAATTTTTAAATTAAATTGATAGATGTGAAGACACAAATGGTATTTACCTAGGTGAGGCTGGGGGACTGGCCTTCTTCTGCAAATCAAGCTTTATACACTAGAATAAGCCATGACTTTGCTTCTGCTGTGTTACGGGCCCAAAATTCAAAAATACACCTATTGGCTTGCTACAGGGTTTTATGGAAGTGCATTGAACAGATCCTGGATCTCACAGCTACTGTACAGTTGCTTAGAAATGCAGGATTGGGATTAACCATCTTGGCCTAAACCGTGATCAAATCCAACTGAACTCAGAATGGTTTCAACATTGTGTTACTGAGTTGATTTAAGGTAACACATATCCAAATGCTTTTTAATTGGGTGCAATTATGCACTTTTATTTATACAACTTTTAAAACTAGTGTAGTTGGGGCAAGTGCAACACAAAGTACAAATTCTTCCTTTATTAAATCTGGCCTCATTTTAGGAAGAGAGTGAGATAGAAAAGAAATTGATCTCAAACTATTACCAAATAATTGTCTAGCTTAAAACAGTCATCTATGCTCCCTCTCTAGGTCAGTGGAAAGAAAGATTAAGACCTTTCTATAATACCCTATCAAAGGCTGCTGGGATGAGCTGCTCTCAGAAACTTCTATTCCTCTCCATGAAGAACAGAAAATCCTTCGTAACGTATTTAGATCAGATTAGGTTTTTTATAGCTGGAGGCTGAAAGGAACCCCTTGCTTAGGATATTCTTTTGCACATTTATACAGCATTAAGAAAAGTTGGAAAGGGGAAGCTTACCATTGGTGAGTTCTCATGGTTGAGTAGGTTTTTCAAAAGTTATAACTACCTACTTGGTCTTGTATGAGTTTACACTGAGCAGTCTAACCAACATGAGCCCAAGCATCACACCATCACCCACAAAGACCTTTTAGAAAGTTTTTTCTTTTCCTTTAAAACAAACTAACCCCCTCCCAAAACCATAATTTTAGGTCAGAAGGCTCCTTAAAAAAATAAAAAGAAAGGAAATAAAAGTAATCCTAAAACTACCTACCAAATTCAAGTGTAGTGTTTTATTTCTGATAAAAATGTGAATTACTTGCAAAAACATCCCTCCCACCAGAAAACCCACAACAACTGAAAAAAAAAAAAAAAAAGAGGGAGGAGAGGGAGGGGGTAATGACTCAGCTATAGCTTCTACAGCTGTTAATTGACCAAATAAGATTTGTTTCTCTTCCAAACAGAAAAACTTAATGATAACTTATAAGCTAACTACAGTAGAAAGTCAACCTAAAAGAAGTCTAATTTAGTCCCTGGAAATACACCAAGAGAACTTTCACATATGCATCAGAATGCACTGTATTTCCTAAATGCAAAGTGCACACAGGACACTTTAATGCAAGAATCATTCCAGAAGATCACTCAATTCCAAATGTGACAGAGCAGTCTGTATGCAGAGACCTGTATTCACTTACTGGCCTTCCTTCCTCATGCACATGGCACCTTCCTAAAGAGCAGAACATGGCCCACCAATATATGATTAAGAAAAAGACATTTAAGGAGCTCTTCTTCAAGACAGTGTTTCATCTCAGAATTGCATTTAACATCAGATTATTTTCCCTGGCCAGGTAACAAATCCAGCATTACCCACTTTAATCTAAATTACAGGATTCATCTGACTCATTCCAGGCCTAGCCAACCCATGTTTCCTGCACTACAGCATTGCTCCCATTCTTGTCTTCTCAAGAGCCATTCTGAATTTGGTTTAGACTTTGCTATTACTCATCTAACATCAGCAACTCCTCTGCATTCTGTGACTAGTTGATTTTTGACTTTGAGATGTTAATTTTACTCATACATGTGCAGAAACAGCAATCAATTATGTTAGTCTTACCTGTTTCTCATTGAGATGGTTGGTTAGTAATTAGCTGAGATCAGCTTTCCAATGAAACTATAATATGCTTTTTTGCACCTAGAATGTGAGAGAATCTCAATTATGTGTTTTTGCAGATTTGCACAACAAATAGCAAAGATTTCAAACTATAAAGCACATTGACAGTGTTGTGCCTACTTTTACAAAAATATTTTCCTCCCCCTTACCAAACATAAAAGATCCCAAGTCTCAGAACTGAAGTGCAAAAATGGAATTATCTATCCCTCTACCATACACTCACTACCTTAACACAATAACAAATTCTAGAGCAGAACAGGGGATGCAAGTTATCCTTACGTTCTAAACATCCTGACTTGATACCATGAAACACATTTTTGTCTCTATCATTCCAGCCAATTCCTAAGGACTTTCTTTTTAGGTGCCAAAAATTAAAAAAAAAAACCAACCACAAACAAACAAACAAAAAAACCCCCAAGCAAACAAACAAAACAAAAAAAAAAAAAAAAAAAAAAAAAGGAAAATTGAACCACAAACAAAACCACTACCTGATTTCACATTTTCCTCTTCAGGACCAGTTTCCACCCACTGACAATCACCGGATAGCAACCGATTTTGTGATTCACTGAGTGGTCGAGTAGGAAAGGACTGATTGGCTACAGAGCTGAAAAGTAAGCAAAGTCAACAGGAATTCTGTAATACCAATAGCTGCTTCAGACATTTATAGAATAGTGAAGTCACTTAAAAGCAAAGCTGATAAAAAAAAACCCTACAGTGCAAACTGGAAATGGCCGCCTGCCCTGAACCCTAATTCCTCTGCAGGCTTGTTCCAGTCATCAGTCTAAAATAAACCCCGACCTGACACAGGCCACTCACTTCTAATGGAAAAAACCCATGGATTGATACACAAGAAATGGCACCCTGACAATTAGACTGCCACACATCTAAAAAGAAAACCTACGTAATTTCATCTGGAAGAGCAACCAAATGCCATCTTATCCCATGCAAATGCCAGGGCCTTCTTTCGAACAATCTTCTGAATGTAAAAAGATACTTTGCTGTTTGCACAAGGGTCCTGTTCTTGTGTAAATTCCACAGGTTATGTTGCACTGGAAGCAACTTCTTCTCTGTATTGCCTTTGAATCCTCTAATATCTGGTAACTCAGGTGACTGCTGTTGGCAACAACCTTCAGCTTACAAATTCATTAAACTATGCAGAAAACTCCTAAAGTGGCAAATATAAACACCCCCAGAAACTGCACACAGACTCTTGTCACTTCAAAGGTACATTAAAGATACAAAACAAGCAAATTTGGGAAAGATAAAAAGCAATGAGCTAAAAATCCCAGCATGAGAGATCTACTTCTCTTCCAAACTGTTGCAGCATTACTTGTTTAAGCATGCTTCGGAGATGAAATACAAATAATACCTTGTCTTTCACAAAAAAAATCCCCAAACCAAGCAAATAAAACATTTTTTCCCCTATGGACAATTATTCAGTCTTCCCTAGGGCTTCTTTGATTGTTGTTAAGAGCCAGTAAGCTCCCTTACTTTTCTGTATTACTGCTTCCTTAGAGCCTTATCCTCTGTTACACAAAACCAAGACACAGTAAAGTTTTTAGTCTTAATCCATTCTGTCCTTCACTGAAGACTTACAGACTTACTCTGAAGATGATATAAAGCATAAAGAATTAAAAAACTGACTTTGAAACAATTTTTTTCTCTAGATAAGTACAAAACAGTGTAAAATCAGTATTTAAGTGCTATAGTTACCTTTTGGCAGGTTCATTTTGGCTTGAGACTGTAAGTTGCTCTGGATCCATAATCACCAAGCGAGTTGGGAAATTACATCCATCACCCAAACTAAATGAGAAACAAAGACTCTAATCACTGTTGGTAGCTGACTTAAGTGAACTGAAACAAGGACCCATGGAAGAGGCAAAGGCTACAGGGTCAAATAAATTAGCTGAGCACAGTGCTAAACTCCAGACTTTAGCAAGGCAGTTCTACCACTAAATCAGATGATCAGTTAATTAAATCTTGGAGCTCAATTGATTCCCACTTTACCAGTGAGTATAGACTGCTGTGCACAAGCACAAGTCTGTGGATTTCAGAAACACAGATGTATTTCAGTAGACTGTAGCCCTAATCTTCCCCCAAACCAGCATGCACACATGGTAAGACTCTCTGGTATTTACAACCTCAGAAGATGTATAATAAATAACATTCTGGCGGCCATGCTTTCCCCTTCACCCATAATTTTGAAATTAGCTAAGCCTTCTTTTAAAGTTTATCAGGATAAAATGCAATCAGCAAAACAGATTGAGCCATCTACAGTGGAGCTTCAGTCTTTAATCACATGGTAGTTAAGCAAACAGCTGAGTCAACTAAAGCTGCTGGTATTACCTCTGCTGCTCTGAGGTCATACCAGACCTCAGCTTCACAAGCAGGTTCAGCAACATTTTTACCTGATACACAGCCCCCCAAGAGCAGTGTTGAAACACAAGTTCTACTTCATTCTTCTGAAATCTGGTAGTGGTAGGAATTGACAGCACGTCAGTCTTGCTTCATCAGGCTTGTCTGCAACTCCCTAATGCTGGCTCAGCTGACATTTTAATTCCAGCATTTTTCATCATATCAGATATTTTTTCCTCCTCTCTTTCTTATTTTCATGCACTTTCTTAGATAGCGTTTGAATCCTAAAGTGTCATCTACAGCAAAAGGAAAGCTGTCAAGTTTTTCCAGGGGCAAGAGAGGGTGTTTTTTAGCTGATGTTGTTGTGATGCAGCTGTTTGATCTCCTCTGAGCTGCTGATTTCTGCTCTATAATCACTGAAACTACCACCAAAAGGTGCACAATTTTTGCAATACACTTCTCAAAGCTTTTCAAACTTCAGCATTTAAAAGGCTCTTGTCAGGAAGCTCCCTGTTTTTGAATGAAAACCCTGTGTGGAGTTTGATAGTTTTCTCTTGCACATTTTCCCTGCACCAGTATTTACTGTACTGGATATACAAGTTGGCTTTTCAGCTGTGTTTTATTTTTTAGTAGAAAGGGAAGGACAGTGGAAGTCATGGAATCAATTCTCTAATTCATTACTGTTTAGACTGAATACCTGGTAAAGATAGGAAGTAGCCAATACTTCTTTTCATCTCCAAAAACCTCCCTTAGATTTTTGCTGCATCCAAGAGAAAAGCCATTTTTATCAGGACCATTTCGAAATGTGGGTGCACGGAATGTTTCTGTAAAATAAAAAACATGTAATTCCTTAAACCAGTAAGGAATCAGGGAACATGAAGAACCAAACCCAAACTTCTCTGCTATGGAGCCAGTTTTGGGCAAGGTGAGGTGATCTTGATGTATATATTATAGGGGGAAAAAAATTCTTAAAATCTCAAGTAAACAGAGAAAAAAAAAATCACAGAGCTAGTGAAAAATAAGAAAATCAGGTAAGGAGAACTGTCACCTTGTCAACTTTCTCTCTTTATATTTAACAAAGACTGAGATAATGCTAAGTACCATCAGCATGCCAAAGATAACCACATCAATCTCTTATTCCTTGGTGATTTGCTCTCTCTTCAGCCTTTTTTGAGTGGACAATTTTCCCTTTTAGGAGTAATTTACCATAAGCACTGCTGGACCTAAGCCCATACAGAAGAGGTTTTTCCGCATCTGCCAAGTTAGGAAGCTGAATTAAGAGCATTCCATACTATCAGAGGAAGATAATCTATTATGTTAAAAACAGACACATCATGAACTATAGCAAACCACCATAATTTTGCCATTCAGTCCAGTTACACCATTGGCCAAGAACTGAGAGGACTTATTGCTCTCCCTCCATCCCAATATCTTGTCTTCTAAGATCATGATCCAGAAAGCAGATAAAGAACTGTGTTGCCAATTATGACCACTGACTTTTGGGCAAGAGATATGTTGAAGTTTTAAAAGCTAAAAAGAAACTGTGAATATTCCTTACCTGTTCATATGTCAAAAAAAAAAAAAAAAAAACCAAAAACCAAATAACTGTCCTATTAACCAATCAAAAAATTCTAGCAAAAAAAATTCTAGCTGAAAATTATTTTACTTTTAATCACCCCATTTATTTTTGAGATTAAAATTTTAAATTCAATGAAAGATACAAGATTTTGACTAACTCAGTTGTAGAAATACTCACCAGTCTCTGTCCCCCCATACACTGCAAAAACCACTCTCAAGTGTTTCCTAGCAAGAGCTTCAAATACTTTAATTAAATGCACATAGCTTGTTTATGCTGATCAATGCCATTTAAAATATTTAGGCATAAAATTATGGAAATCTCTTATTATCTGGAAAATGTGCATCAGTGTTTTAATTTTTATCACACTTTTACAAGCCCCTTTGTAAAAATAAGGTCAGTTTTCTTTCACAGGATTTAAGAATACTCGTTTGTATCTAGTTCAAAATGTAGTACGTGTTCATGTACAGCAGAGCCTCCGACTTGGTAGGGGATGCCCAGATACTTAAAGTATTAGAACAGAGTAGCAAGTAGCAATTGGGTTACATCACACTTTAAAATTACAACAAAAATTCATGATGCCACAGAGGTCTCAAAAATACAAACAAAAGAAATGAACAGTCATCATGAATCTGAATGATTGACTCCAGCAGAGGATCCCCCACAGGCTTCATTTTCCCATTTGTTTCACCTTTAATTACTTCAACCAAATACGCTTTTTACTGCACAGTATTGAAAAAATCATTTTATATGTGATGACATATCAGGTAGGCCTCACATTCTCACTGAATTGTCATTTTTCTGGACCAGGAAAAGTTTCATATCCCAATGAACTGACCTATAGTTGACCTGTTTTTGCCAACTAGCCAGCAGTGGTAGCTGAAGAGTGACAGTATGCTGATGAAGAACATGGCTGCCACAAAGAAAAGGAATAGTACATGGAACTTTGCATGGGTATCTGGCAATTCATTCTGGGGAGAAAGAGAGAAAGAGATTAATATGTTAGCACTTCCCAGCAACTAAGGCACTATTGTCACTGAACATTTCCTGTCACACCCAGACTGCTATAGGTCATTCACCTCCATTTTTGCCAAGAAAAGCAGCAGCTATTCCTTTCATGTCATGTTAAACTGGAAAACTACAGCATTTAAATCTCATGGGTACCCCTTCCCCCATGTTTACTACTGTGAGTGCACTTGTGCATCCATGGTTTTCAAATGCACAGCAGGGGGCAAGGCAAAACATTTTCTATACCAGAAAATGTTAAAAGCCACAGCCAAAGAAACATGGGGAAAATATGTCCAAAGTCACTTCCTCTGAAGGGGAAAAAAAAGTGCAATTCCTGCCACAAGGTAGTAATACTGAACCTAATTCTTAACTGGTATAATGAACATAAAAGGTAAATGGCTGTCATGAACAAGTCCTAAACAAGACATAGGATAGATCTTCAATTTTTGATCACCTCTAATGTTTAAGCAACAATCATGTACCTAGCAAAACAAATTTGTCACATCTGACAAGGTAGAAGTCAATCACCAGAAATCTATCTGGAAAACAACAATTTCAGTATAACCACCATAAAGAAACCAATTCCCACCCATATCAGATTGTCAATTCCACCCCAAACTATTTTCAGGCTTTCAAAAGGCCAATGGGATTTGTAATAATACTATTCCAGTTCTATATCCTCAAAATCACAGCACTTTCAAGCAGTTGACCTTTAACAACATTATGAAAGCAGAGAGGCTATTTTTACTCAGCTATTTACTTAGCATTACTGCCATTACTTTTTCCATTAGCGCATTCAGTACACCCATTTATCTACATCTGACTTTCTTTTTAAGCTAAAACACATTTCAATTAAGATCAAGTGCACATAGGTATATCCATTTCCCTGTACATGGTTTATATTTATAGGCAACAGATTACTAGTCTCCTTCCTTCTGTGATGATGTAAATACCTGCCATGAATGACGGGACTAGAAAAATTGTAGTACAAACCACATTTAAATAATGATAGCAATATTGGATTTTACCTTTGGACAATTCTCTGCAGCTTTCCTGCGGCAAAGCTTTGCGCAAAGAAAGACAATTTATTAAACACTAGTATTATGTTAATACAGGGTGGTTGAAAACAGCACAGGCTTTGCTAAGAATAAAATGGCTGGTGTGCAGATATGCTCTTGCATGTGCCAATTTCCAAAGCACATCAGCAGCTTTAGCCCCTGTTCTCCAAGAAAATGAAGAAATATGCAAGAGCCTACTACTAACTTCCAAGCCATGAAATCTTCTACTGAAGCATAGATGTATTGGAATTCAGATTGTGACTGGATCACTTTCAAGTGGTTGCTCAGCTTAGTCAGCATGACTACACCAATTTCCTTCTTTGCTAGTTGTTTCCATCACAAATAAGATTTATGTGAATATTCTGTATGATGAAACCATTCACAAAGGTCTGAAAAGCTCAGGATACTCCTGAGGTATAAAGTAATGGTTTATTAATTAAAAATCTTTCTGACTTCAGAACATATCAATTACCATTAGATGTAGTTTCAGCCAAAACCATAAAAAATAAATTGCCATTCTTTGCACAATTTTCTTCATTTAAAAGAGATCTGATAACAAATCAGTACAGTTTTTCTTTTTCCTAATTTCCTTCAATACAGAGCAGTTTGTAGGGCGTATCTTTAGTATAACACCTGAAATTGAACCAGTGCTTGAGAAAACAAAGGAAGAAACAGAAAAGCTGGGTTCAAATTAGCTTTTAAATTCTAAACTTTATACTTAAAGAGTGGTATCTTGGCTAAGATGCTAGCACTTAACTGATCTGTTGTAGGCAAGATGTATGGCTTTTAAATTCCATTAATATGTGCAAAAAGCTTAGGGAGAGCCCAAGCATCTACATTAGTCAGGCAGATATAGACAGCATTTTCAAAAGTGCTAGCTGCTATTAGATAATTCTACAGTAAGCAAGTGACAAGCAGAGTCCAGCTCTCTAAACTGCCATTTAAGTTCAGTTTCCTTTTTACTGTCCATTTTATTACTTATTTACTGACAATTCGTGCAACAGTCCCTCTTCCACCTGCAGTAGGGATATGTTGGGTTTTGCGATCCACTGAAATCCAGCCTAGCAAAATACTCCAGTTGCTGCTTATTCCTAAGCTTCTTGTTGAAGCAATAGTAACTCTTTCTGCCTCAGAGCACACTGCAGTGCTCCCCACTTGCCCAACTGATTTTTGTAACTTGAATTCCTATGACTTTTTTGAAATTACATATTTAAACAAAATAATTCTCTACAAGGAATTCTCAATAACTTATTCTGATGCTAAAAGAGCAGCAGCAGCTTAGTCTTCGTGTGTTCTGTGGGTCAGAAAATCTAAGTTTGCTTCACTTATATCTTCCTAAACCAGCAGCTCTAAAACCTGGAGGATTTTTTGAATTATGCATGATTACTCTGCATGATCCCCAGGGAGCATTTACCTCTTCTGACTACCCAGTTTCAGCCACTGGTTGTAACTTCCTGAATGGCTGTTGCAGAACTGAAGCACCTTTCAAAAAAGGCCAATTCTTTACTGGAGAGAAGCATGCAGTCTTTGAGTGTGTATAACAAGCTTATTCACAGTGGTGTTCTAGCAGCAGTCCACATGCCCTCCGCATGTGAAAAGAGTGAAACTTCAGACATTGGTTATTTAAGATCATTATGCTCAGCAGCAGCACACAAGCAGAGACTTGCAGGTGAGAGAGCTGCAGAGTTTACAAAAAGAAGCAATTTGCACAACACAATCTGGACTACTTAGCACACAATAGGCTGAAGCCAGTCACTATTCAAGAGTCTCTTACAAACTCTTTCACAAACAGAGTAATTTGATTGCTACCAGGTCATTAAACCCCTCAAAGAAAAAAGTGCTGTCTGAGCTTGATTTGTTCCTCATTTTTCAGTACATAGGTCTAGCTTAATCTTTGAAAAAACTCAGACCTGGTCTACCTCCTCAGTATAGGCAAGAGGAATGAGTTCTAACCACTAATGTGGAACCACTCCTTTTTTTTACCCCCCTATTATGAATACAACCAAAGTTTTGCAGAAGCACATGCTATCCACCCAGGATGTGTATCACATCCTTTATTTAGCTACACTCAGGATTGAAAATTAATCTGGAGGGCAATGAAAGACAATGAAAATGACTGGAAAACATAATGGTTTCAAGGAAGTGGCAGTGCAGCAAGAGTAAGAGTAGACAAATATAAGCTGGGAAGCATCACCATGCACCGTGTAAACAAGGCATCAAGCACTGGGCGTCTGGCCAGTGCTGGTGTTTGTGTCAGACGTTTGGTTAAACTGGCATTTTATCTTTAACAACCTCTGAGGTAGAAATAAAAATGTAATGAATATAGAAAAAGCAGTTATAGGTATAAATAAAGAAATCAGTCACATTCCCTTGATCTACAAAACAGATTTTAACATCACCATCAGGGTGCAAGCCTGTGGCAAACATTTCCAGTCCGTGTTGTTGTTCCACTATTGTATGCACAGAATCAAGACCTTTCTTCTGCACTTCTGCCTAGAGCATGATATGTGCTGTGTAAAAGTAAGTCCTGCATGTGCAAGTGAGAAATACAAAGGCTTTCTTCAAAAGAAGAATTTGGCAGGTGTGCAAGTCTCACAATGTTTCCAAGTATCTGCATAGGAGCATCATGTCTCTATGCTTGTATTATCAACAGTGCAAAACAATGGATTGCTACATTTGTGTAGTTAGCACATACACCTCCGCAACCTCATCACAAGTTCTTCCCCCAGGCTACATTCCCCAAGAAGCAGTCAATACTTCCTTCAAACACTGGATATATCCAGCAGTTTGTTGCACAGTCTCTGAAAAACATCTACGAGGAAGCAAAAAATAAGCACTACTTTCTGAAGGTATACTGTAACATTTCCTATAGTCAAGCTTTGTGGGGAAAAAACAGCCTTGATTTTGCTCAGTTTTAGAGCATGATTCTAATAACATCAAGCTTGTGGGTTTTTAATGCCCATATGGGCTATTTAATGAAGATTTGGACTCGATGATCCTTGAGGGTCCTTTCCAACTCAAAATATTCAGTGGTTCTGTGCATCTAGACAGCCTCAACAGAAAATGTCCAAACAGCAATCTGTCTGATGCTGTAGCAGACAAAGCTGAGGATTAGCAATATACTGAAGCAGTCTACAGACAGCATGTGTCAGCAGCATTCTGCTTTGGTTTGCATACAGATGTAGAGAGAACCTTCCAAGAGAGCACTTGCCTAAAAGCTTATGTACAAGAGACACACAAAATTTGCAAGCCTACATCATTATGGAGCTGCCACCTCTTTCTGGAAATGTACTTTCATAAGTCAGTTATAAGCTCAGAAGAGTCTTAGCTTTGTGAAGTGGGTGACTTAATATGAGTAAAGTGAGTCAGAGACCTGATAAGATCAGGGCATTCCCAGGTTCTGTCTTGGAAGTATCCGGAATTGAAAGCAAGTACACAACAACATTGTCTATTGTTACATTTCAGAAGTAGCCCATTCTTGCAGGAAGCATTTTTAACAACTGAATCAATAATAAAAAAATAATCCCTCTTAAGTTTACTTCCTCTGCTTGAGAGTCCACTTCAACATTGTGTCTGATGAGCTTTGTAAGAGTCCTGCTGCAAATGTTGGTATTAAATGTTCATTCATTGTAGACAGTTGTCCTGTGGCCTTTTTTGTTGCACTAATAATTATAAAGTAATGTAACAAAGCAAATTCTTCTTTTCACTCAAGCGCTGACTGCTAAGTATGTAAGAGTGCATCTACAGTTTCCTTAGAAATTGCATACAAAGCACTGGAAAGCAGCCAGGCAGATGTTTGGAAATGGCACATTCACAGACTGAAAATTTAACTATTTACAGCCAAGCCAGACTGAACAGCAGAATCAGACCATTTAATTTGAAATATCTTTTAAGACCCAGCTCTGGTTGATAAACACGTTTATGGCTTTCATCTCACAGTACTGACAGCTCAATTCCCACATGACTCCTTGCTCTCCAGTGACAGGCTGCTATAAAGAATTCACAGGTTAAGAGAAACACAGTACTTTGGCAGATCAGACCCACAAGTTTAGATGAACACAAACTTTTTTGCACAGTTTATCTTACCTAATGCCAACTGTCTCAAAGTACAGCTATTTTGAATACATGATCAAGCTTCTCTTACCCTGACATGACAGCAACCTTTTGCTCCAATAAAGCAAATATCACTATCTA